>NW_026779231.1:92500-132982 GCF_030144855.1 Hypanus sabinus
CGTTGGAGGGAAAGATCGAGAGAGAGAGAGAGAGAGAGAGAGAGAGAGAGAGAGAGAGAGAGAGAGAGAGAGAGAGAGAGAGAGAGAGAGAGAGAGAGAGAGAGAGAGAGAGAGAGAGAGAGAGAGAGAGAGAGAGAGAGAGAGAGAGAGAGAGAGAGATCAAAAGGTTGAGCTACAGTCATTCAAAACTTCTTTTATTTTCTGGATCCGTCGATATGTTGTTGCGGCCATTCAGGTATGACCCCTCTGTCCTTTAGCTAGACCGTTCTTCAATGGTGTACACGTCACCTAGGCAAGGGTGGACACACAACCAAGCCCCCACCGGCCTCGCTATAAACACTGTTTGTTAAAATTGACCGATTCTTCGTTCGGTCCCCGATGCCCCTCACTTTTTTGTGGGTTCCAACACTTAAGCAATGCTCACTAGTGTGTCTCCTGGTGTGTCTGAGGGGTGTCTCCCCAGAACTCACTTTTGTTCCTACTCACGGGGTCTCAGATGTCAATCAGTTTTGAAAGGCTTAGTCCATCAAACCAACCCACTCCGGCTGTCCACTGAGGAATTCTAATGAACAAAATAGGACCAAGTAGACAGCCTTCTCCAAAAGACATAACAGTAAATCAATGGCTTCTCTTCTCCCTCTTATCAGCAGCAGATGATTCAATTTGTTTTCCTCTTATCTGTGTGTCTCTCTCATTCTCTCTCATGAGCAGCGTGGTAACAGTAACGGTTTGTGATTCTCCCAAGCGGGAGACATGGGCAACTCTGCACACTTCTGCCCATCAGAGCAGTTCATCCTTGGTAACGTGGGCACAAGCAGTGTGGACAGTCAGCATTTCTTTCTCTGAGGAGGACCTTTAAAAGGCCAGAGGGCATATAGTTCATTAGAAAGGAAGAACAGTAACTCAATATTTCCTTCTTGCACTGTTTCTGAAGTGTGTAACTTCGTGGATGTTCTGTATATTTTCCCGACACTGCTGCTGTAAAGACACACTTTAGTCAGATAGTGATGTTAAACCTGACTCAGAATGTTCAGAGAAGATGTGCGTTCAAGTCAAGTCAAGTCAAGTCACCTTTATTGTCATTTCGACCATAACTGATGGTCCAGTATACAGTAAAAACGAGACAGCGATTTTCAGGACCATGGTGTTACAAGACACAGCACAAAAACTAGTCTGAACTACGTAAAAAAAAAACAACGCAGAGAAAGCTACACTAGACTACACACCTACCCAGGACTGCATAAAGTGAACAAAAAAAGTGCAGGCATTACAATAAATAATAAACAGGACAATAGGGCAGTAAGGTGTCAGTCCAGGCTCTGGGCATTGAGGAGTCTGATAACTTGTGGGAAGAAACTGTTACATAGTCTAGTCGTGAGAGCCCGAATGCTTCGGAGCATTTACCCAGAAGGCAGGAGGGAGAAGAGATTGTTACAAGTTTTGATTTGTATACTCATCGTGGTGGGCACAGTGAATGAATGCAAGTGGCGTTGGAGGATGCAGATGTGATAGAGGTTATTAGATACCAGATGAATGTGTGGAGAATGGAGTTATGCAGACCTAGCTCAGGTTGAAAGGATTGATTTGACAAGGCATACAATGAGCATGTCCTTAGGTTCAGAAAAGCACATTGAGCAGCAGGGCCTGATTTCCTGCTGTACCGTTCTATGTTGTTGAGACCACGTCTGGAAAACTGTGAACATCTCTGGTCGGCCGCCTCTGGAAGGACTTGATTCACCTAAAAAGCCGGAGTAAGAATTCACGGCTTTCGTTGCGGGGACTGGAGGCGATGCAACACCAATTCTTCTCTCCGTCGCCACAGGCCCCGCTGTAACGATGCAATCGTGGGATAATGAAAAGGGTGTCCAACTTAGAATATATCACATAGAAATCTACGGAATATTAAAGACCATTCGGCCCACAATGTTGTACCATCTATGTAACCTGTTCTGGAATCTGCCTAAAATTCCCTACCGCATACCCGTCATTTTTTATCTAAACTCTACTTACCTATCGAAAAGAACCTTAAAAGTCCCTAATTATTCCGCCTCCATAACTGTGCCCGCAGTCTATTTCACGGACCTACCAAACTCTGTGTGAATAAACTTAACCCTGACATCCTCCCACACCCCGCCCCCGGACCTACTGCCAAACACCTTAGAAGTACGCCCCCTAGTGTTAGCCATTTCACACCACGGACAAAGCCTCTGGCCATCCACACGATGAATACCTTACATCATCGAATAGATCTCTCTCATCAACCGTCGGTCCAAGGAGAACAGGTCGTGTTCACTCAACATATTTCATCAGGAATACGCTTCCATCCAGGCAATATCCTTACGAATCTCCTTTGCACTCTAATTGATCCACATTCTTCCTGCGTGAAATGAAAAGAAATGGGGTCTACCTAAGTTCCTATTTAACCTTAACTGTACATCCACGTTCTCGAACTCAATTCCAGGGTTGATGAAAGCTCACCGACCATACGATTTCTTCACATTGACTTCCTGCGCAGCATCTTTGAAAATCTTATGGATGGATAAGGATCCCAATTTCTCGCTGATATTCCACACTGCCAAGAGTCTTATCATTAATATTATATTATGTACTCAAATTTGATGTACCGAAATGAACCGCTTTATAAATACCTGGGTTGAACTCCATCAACCGCTTCTCAGCCCAGCTCTGCACCATATCGACGTCCCGCTGTAATTTCTGACCAGCCTCCAGACTAGCCACAACACTGCCAATTGCTGTGTCATTAGTAAACGTACTAACACACCCCTCTACTTCCTCTTCCAGGTCATTTACAAAAATCGCAATAAGGAGAGATCCCAGAACAGATCTCCGCGGATCACCACTGGTCACAATATCCCATGCAGAATGCAAACCATCTATAACCACCCTTTGCCTTCTGTGGGCAAGCTAATTCAAGGTAAACATGGCACGTCTCATTGGATCCCATGCCTGCTTAATTTCTGAATGAGCCTCGCGTGGGGGACATTATCAAAAGCCATACTGAAATCCACGTATACTACCTCCATTGCCCTAACTTCATCAATGAATGTAGTTTCATTGTCTGATAATTCTATCAGGTCTGTAATGCACGACATGTCCTTGAAAAAGCCATGCTGACTACCGCTAATCTGATTATGTCACACCAAAGACTCACGAGTCCTGACTCCCAGGATCTTCTCCAACAACCTGCCCACGTCACTAGTCAATAATTTAATCCCTTTCTTGAACAAGAAACAGCATTTGCGACTTTCCCTTCTTCCAGTACTTACTTCCACCCAAGTGACGATGCAAAGATCATTATCAGAGACTCAGCAATCTCTTTCATCGTTTCCCACCACAGCAGGCTGTCTCGGTGAATTATCTAACTTAATACCTTTCAAAACCCTGAACACACCCTTTTTCTCAATCTCATTAAGTGCCTCTGCTACCTCCTCCGATTCCATGCACACGCTTCCACTACTGCCCCTCACTGTTCCTATTCTGACACGGCTCCACTTCTTGCTCTTCACATACTTTACCATGTGGTTTTCCTTAATCCACCTCACCAAGACCTTCAGAGTTTCCTAACTCTCCTAATTTTATTCTTCAGTTCCTTCCTGGCAAGCTTGTAATTACCTGGAACTCTGTAAGTATCTAGCTTTTTGTTTTGAACCTGTCGCGTTTTCGTGTCTTCGAATCCAGATTCTTCACATCTCTTGCACACCATGGTTCTTTTACCTTCCATTCATTCCCTGCCTCGATGGAACATGCAAATGCAGAACGCCGTGCTTCTGTCCCCTGCTCTATCTCTGCCGTGCTTTTCCCTGAGAACGTCTGTTCCCGATCTGTGCTTCCAAGTTCCTGCATATTAGCATTTTAAATGCTACAAATTGTTCATAACACTAACGTTACATTGTTTATCCCCATGAGTTTAATTGAGTTTAGATTAACCAGTTTGATAAATTCTAAGGATTCCTTTTGGCCTGAGAGTGTAGTAGTTCATAAACATATTAAGGAAAACTAGTATGGTATATCAACCACTGTTTACATGTGGGTCAAACGATACTTTAATTAGCATTGTCGGTGTGCTATTAGTGCCTGAATTACAGGTATGATACAGAAACAACATAACAACCATTTATCAGCATACACAGCAGTATTGGTTTCCCACATATTCGCCTGACAGTAGGTGGGGGATATTTTTACATGTGGAGTTGTAATTTGTTCAGATTACTATTCTGATTTGATGAGTCTTAAAACAGCTCTTTCTGCTGGAGGTCAGATTTACTGTTATAAAATAATTAATTGTAATTCCATATACAACGTATTGATTTACATGTCATCTTCTTCAATATCATTGCTCTGCCAGGTGTTGGGGGGAAGGAGCGAGTTGACTATTTTGCTGAAAGGCAGTTAAGAGTCAACTCTGGATATGGACCTTCCACTTAGAAATTAGAAGCTGAGGAATTGCGGGGTTAACAATTGTGGGCTTTTTCCATGACTTCTGGCATGATGGGAACAAGGGCGCTTAACAAATGGTTAACATATCATACCAATTTACTGAATGTATTACTGATTACGTAAAAGTGTTGACTTGATGGGAAAAGGCGGTTAAACAAGACGGGAAGGAATTATATAGCCGTGACTTAGAATTGGCCAAACTTTGGTTAATTTTTACTTATGTCATGTTGGAAGGCATCATTCTAGGTCGTGCAGATTTTGTCAAAATGTAAACGTTGCACACATACTATTTTAGAGTGAGGCATATCAGATAGAAATAAATCAAATTGACAATTCAATACAATTTTTAAGGTTAATAGTTTTAATTTTAAAAAATTCTGAATTTATGGGAGGGATTTTAATTTAATTCACAACATTTTGCTCCATTGACTGTAATCTAGTGGGGTTTTGGGGTTAATTTATCATTGACCAGAAAAGAAAATAAGCAGCGAAGGTTTTATTTACAAATTTCCAGCACCGTCTGACAGTCCAGTTGGTGGCAGGAAAGCGCATTTAGGTTGGACTGTCCACCGCTCCTTATTCAGAACCCGCCCTGTCCCCTTTTCCGTGAACCACTCACTCAAGGGGAAGGCCGAACCTGGTGTGATTGATATTCGAATAAACAAACAGCACCTGAAGAGTGCGGCAAGGTCGGACTGAGATTGATGGACGTGAATGGGAACAGATCGACATATTCGCTTACCAATGGATGGTCAGCATTCCGGAATAGTTCTTTGACTGAAATCTGGTGGGGCGGGGGTTCAGGATCGGCAAGACAGTGGTTTTCTGGCAACACCTATCCACCCTCCCTCCCCCCCCTACACACACACACACACACACACACACATACACACACACACACACACACACGCACGCACACACACACACACACACACACGCACGCACACACACACACACACACACACGCACACACATACACACATACACACACACACACGCACACAGATACACATGCGCGCACACACGCACACACACGCACGCACACACACACAGACACACACACACACACACACACACACACACACACACACACACACAGACACACACACACACACACACACACACACACACACACACACACACACACACGCACGCACACACACACACACACACACACGCACACACATACACACATACACACACACACGCACACAGATACACATGCGCGCACACACGCACACACACGCACGCACACACACACAGACACACACACACACACACACACACACACACACACACACACACACACACACACAGACACACACACACACACACACACACACACACACACACACACACACACACACACACACTATTGTCACGGAGAAGTCAGTCGATGAGGCAACCCGGCCGGGAATTATAACTGAGTGTGAAATTGATATGCTGGTGCCCGGAATGGAGACTCTTCAGCCGCCTCTGGATTGTACTCAGGACCTGGATTCATTAATGAGCTGAAGCACCCAGGTGACCGGATACTTCACGGCACTGATCACGTGCTCCCTGAATTTCGACTGTATGACCATGTAAATAATGGTGTTGGTGCAGCAGCTGAGATCCCTCAGGAAACCCCCGACGTAGTGAAAGATCCATTCAGAATCATTGAAATCGAATCCTTTTCCTGAAACCTGATAATATATGACATTTACAGTGTACGTCATCCACCGGAGGATGAAGCTGCCGGAGAGGGTGAAGAGTAAAACCACAGACCTCCTCCTGCTCTCCATCTCCGGGTCACTGCGACTCTCCCTCTTGCTCTCACCCTTCAGCCCCTTACGGACCCGACTGGCCACTAAAATGTGCCTGACTGTCAGAGCGTTGAGCAGCAGGATCCCAGCATAAGGTAGAAATGGGGTTAAAAATGTATCAAACCAGTCGTATCCAACCCACCCGGGGTCAGTGAAGTAATTCTCCAATTCAACACAGAGCCACGGTATATTGTCGATGATCATCAGGTGTTGCAACGTGAAATATCGCGGAAGGTTTTTCAAACAGAACAGTACGCCGGTTGTTGTTAGAACCACAGCCGCAGTTTGCCCGGTGCAATATTTCGTTTTCAGCTTCGTGCAGCAAATAATGACAAACCGATCAAAGGTGAAAGCGACGGTGAACCAGACAGAGCAGTCAGAGGCAGTGAATCTCAGTACATGGATAACACTGCACACAGGGGTGATGTCCAGGAAAATCACCGGGAAGTAATACATATTCAATTGAAACAAAATGACCTCGGTGACAATGGTCAGTAGATCCCCCGCTGCCATGGCCACCAGGTAGCGAGTGGTGCAGGTGGAGAGGCCGCACTTCCCCCAGGAAAGGATTACGATTGTCAGAAAATTCACTAGAGAGAGAGAGAGAGAGAGTGAGAGAAGGAAGAGAACATCACCCAGAACACATTCTCCGGGACGTAACACGGGATCGAGATTCAGCTGAAGATCCGGGGCTAGAGACTGTAAAGTGTGAAAATCAGACGCGGGTTACAGTGTCCCTGACCGGCCTTTTTTCAATATGGAGGTAGGACGAGCTGTGGAATCGGCGGCGAGAACACCGAGCGGCATGGACATCATTGATCTGTGGTCTCCCGAGTCCAGTCGGTGAAGGGGCTGATTTAACTGATTTCACTGATTTCACTGATTTCACCGTGACTGACCGCGCCTCTGGAAACTCTGCATCTGATGGGTCCAATAAAGGATCCGGAGGGGAGCCACACACACAAATTACTGGAGCAGCTGGCACGTCAGGCAGCACGAATGGAGTTGAACAGACTCGCCGAGACCGTCCTCAGGACGAAGCCGTGCTCGAATTCCCGACGCGTCTCAGCGCGAAAGCAGCGACAAGTTGGTAACCAGGAATGAGTGGCTCCGTCAATGGATTAATTCTGGACACGGGTTCAGGTCATCAGACCCAATCGTTGACCAACAAGCTGTAGAATCCGTCTCTAAAGACCCTCACTTGGAGACGTGATACACGGGACCACGGTTCACCCTGATCAATAAACTCAGAAACAGTGGCTTAACAATGTTAAACTCTCCCAGTCACCATTGCTGGAGAGCTCCCTGGTCCCCATCATTGTGGCAAATTTAGACAAGAGTCCCATTAAAAGCCACCCTGTCTCACCTTCCCGGACAGCAGCACTGGGACAACCATGGATATTGTGTCATTAGAGGCCGGCACAACTTCCGAGTCCGTTCCATGTCCCCGTGAGTCAGAGGAGAGACAGAGATTCAGTTTTGCTCTGTTATTAAATATGAACATTCAGAAAGTCGAACTGACAGGATTGATATCACTTATATATATTTGTACAACGGTCAGAAAGTTGGCAGCGTGTAAAATGTTCATGAACAGATTCACAGCGGGTAGCACAAAGAAATACCGAACGGGAATTGCTCTGCTGACTCACCAGGAACGCCAAAGATGGCAACGAGCAGGTACAATATTTTCTCCACACTCACGTAAGTATCCGACATTGTAGACATTTCCTCTGTGCAGTGATTTGTTCCCCTGCGCTACGGACGATCTCTCGGAATGCCATGCTGACGAGTCTGCGGTATTTAATACCATTCAGCGACCCCAAAGGGACATATTTCAACAGATTTAAAAATAGAGAGTTTTAAATTATTTGCACACTAATTACGTCAGTCAAGTGCAATCCCCACGGTGACAGATTGTAAGTAATTGCGTGAATTAATTAAAGAATATCTGTTAGGCTCAATTTGTCCTAATTAACGTCACTGAACCTTCGAGTGACCTGCCGATTAAATGTGTTTCCAACTGCACTGGAAAGGAACCATTTGCCAGACACAATATATTGGAGTGAATTAGGTCATTTACAGACAGTCGCCGAGCAGATTAGATTGGAACGTGTAGTGGTGTGTGTGTGTGTGTGTGTGTGTGTGTGTGTGTGTGTGTGTGTGTGTGTGTGTGTTTGTGTGTGTGTGTGTGTGTTTGTGTGTGTGTGTGTGTGTGTGTCTGTGTGTGTGTGTGTGTTTGTGTGTGTGTCTGTGAGACGCCAGCTAGCAAACAGGTCTTACACAAACACACTGGACAAGGATTGTCTGAATTTTCCCTATCTGTATGACACTCATCACACTGTATTCCTCAATGAAATGTCCCATCGTGTTTCGAACACAAAGTCCCAGCAAACAGCCCGTGTAAGCTTTCTCAGCCCAAAATTGTTTCCCTACTATTGAAGTTTTCCATTATTCAAGAGGAAGAAAGATTGCCTCATCAAAAGTATTAATATTAGCTGAAGATTGTTTGCTTTCTTATTTCTAATCATACACTAACATATATCATCCTTTCCTGGAGACGTCCAACCTGCCCTCTTAAATTCACACATGGACAACTCAACATCACTGATACTATCATTGCTACACATGACTGCCTGCACACCAGTGTACTCACTGAGAACCTTATCCCTACATATTTAACGTCTTCACTTAAGTTATCTTGTTTATGAATCGCGGCAAATGACACAGCCAATAACTCAACCGTCTCCATTTGAGTAGCAATCATTTTAACCTCATCAATCAATACTGAAACATCAGGAGTATGACGGACCGTACTACACATTTCCTTTAATGATTAGCCAAACTTCCCTGAGTTTAATATCCCTTCCAGAATAATCTCAATATGTCCTCCAGTAAAGGCTTTTCGCAATCTTCCACAATTTCCTCAGCACAGCCTGTAGCCTTTTTATTGTTGATAAGGTCACTGGGAGACTGATGCTTCTTCACTTGCCTGAACTCTTCAATTCCCTCCCTAATTTATCCTATGCACTCTTCAGTCCACCACGGTGCAGCTTTTCTCCCATGAATTCCATTTTAACAGGAATCACTTTCAATACTATTGGATGAAGAATGTGACATTACATTTTATTGTTAAAATCGACATTAACCTCAACATTCAGCCCTGGCAGACGCTGATCACGTAATGCTTTAAACTCATCCCAATTTGGTTCAACAACAACAAAAACAAATCACGTCCGCCCGATTTGCCTCTTGTCCCTGATATAAATCTAAACAACGGCTTATAAAGACAGTCAAATGTCACTTCCCAATCTTTCATCACCCATAGCGTCCAACATGCTGACGACAGCCAATATGTTCTGAACTAAAACTAAATATCTCCGTGTATCAGAGTTATTATATACATATTGTGTTTCGTGGTGAGAGTTTCCTGAACACATATCACATCGGGAGCATTTCACAAGTCAGATATCATGTATTTTATAGAGTATGGAACGTTAGGAATCATGTTTCTCGCTTTCCTGTGCCATATTTTAATCCCATAATGTCGACTGGGATTCAGACACCAAACGCTTCAGAGCTTCATTTACAGCTTCCCACATAGCATCAGTTATAACAAGATACTCCTCTGCAGCTTTCAAAATACTTTCAATTTCCACAGTTTGATGTGACAACTCAGCAACAGAATTCGCCAGGTCGGTTCTAAACATCACGAAATTTATTTTATCCAGCTGTAAAGTACCGTTAATTAGAGAACTGTCATGCCGACATAGGTCCATTGATTTCACGGGCTCTTCTCCCACTGGGAAGAGAAGAAACTATCATCGTTTTGTTTAACTGTGTACAAGATCACTCTCACTGACTGACGTTCATATGAACTGACCGTCGTATGAATTCATATTTGGCGACAGGCACCTCGGCCGCTGACAACTGCGGGAAAAAGTGGATCTGAGCAACGACAGGCCGCGTGCACATCTGCCCCAATCTCAGCCCAACCACTTCTGCTCCTTCGCCATTTTGGAGTTGATCGATTTGCTGCAGTCGGTAGGTCGCCAGCCCGCCGTTAGTCTCTTCGGGCGGAGTTTGTTGTGGATCAGGAACAGTGTTGAGGAGCGAACTAGGAGCAAACGCAATAGGACTGCTGCACCATCAATAACTCTCGGAGACGTGAGCTAAGGTAGGCTTTTATTGGCTGGAAGAAAGCACAAGCAGCAAGTGACTACCACAGAAGCAGTCAGCAGGGGGGCCGTGTCCAGACAGGTATATGTAGTTCACCACAATGACAACAACTACCAAGCGGCTATGCGCCGCCCCAGCCCACAACCCCATTTCAACAACTGCCGCTGAGAAAATCCAAAGACTGCCCGATTTCCCGTTATCTAGGCAATATCCTTGTACACCACCGTCCAAAACCTCCAGAACTTTTTTTTTTTCTCTATAGTTTTATTGCAACAGTTCAGGTGCGATTAAACTAGAGATCCATGAAAGTGCAGAGTAACTACTTCACACCAGAACTCAGCGCCGCGACTAGTAGTGACCACTACCCATCATCCTATGCAGCTACTTTCAGTGAGTTATTGTCATTGGCGCTCCGGCTCGCCGGCGAATGTTAACTGTGCCTTGTAAGATTTCTCATCCTGTCTCTCGTCCGTTCTCTTCACCTCAGATTACAAGTTAATTGAAACAAGTGAGTGAACCATTTGCCGACACATTTATAAACAACAGAACGCGTTAGGAGCCAGGGTTACTTGTGAGATAATGCCAGCTGTATGGTAACGAATCACGGCCAATCGTCCCACCGAGTCCGCACTGACAGCAGATACACCATCGCACTGATGTTTCATTAATGAACACCGTCTAATCTGTTCTGTCGGTTCGCAATCAGAGCAAGACATTAACGAACAATTAAACGACCTATTGTGAAGGCAAATTATATCGGTAACCACGACCTTCAGGAACGGAGCGTCAAGTCGACCAGCTTTGAGGTCACGCTCCAGCCGGAAGGACGTCAGTAGAATCGAGGAAGGTGTCGTCTCTTTAACAGAGGCTTGGTGAATTCGGGACATGTGAGAAAAAATTTATAATTCGGTACAGAAAGAATACAAATTCATGTTGAGAGAAAGAGAGAGAAAGACAGAGAGAGAGATCAGCATTTCGATACCAATTGTGGCCATTGAGGCTACGATTAATGTCTCTTTTTTTTCGCCTGTGTCTGAAACAATACACCGAAACAGGTAAATATTGAGTTTACTCGACAGCACAACGAACTAAGGTGAGTTGTAGTGAGAGGTATCATAAGTATTCCTTCAGGAAGGGTAGGGTCCGTTCTTTCACCACTTTCAACAATGGGAAGTGCGTGTTGAATCAAATGAAACATTTCAGTGGAATGTTCAGCTTGAGAGACGCCGAGTCACCCGGGCACTGCCAGCATTAAAACTCACGAGTGCTCCAGGTGAGGCTCGAACACAGCCTCGCCATTTCTCCGCCGCGTACTGACATATAAGTACCTCGCGCTAACCGAGAGCCCAGAGCTGCAAACGCGTGTTTTTACATATGGAAAGAAAATTTAGAAGCCTCTTACAGATATCATAGAACATAGAGCCTATGTATTGCCATACCAGCTAAAAAGCAAATCAAAGGCACTCAAACTCTAATCCCACCATCCTACCATGTCCATATACCTCGATCGTCCTTACATTCAAGTGAATATCAAATCAGTAGATGGGCACATCGTATACCACCTATAAATTTCCTGATATTGCAAGTATTGCTGGTCGAAACTCAGATGGAGACGAGAGAGCGAACAGGGGCGAGATACGCCAATGTGTGGTGTCACAGCAAAAACCTTGCACTGAACGTCAGAGAGAGGAAAACAGATTATTGTGGACTTCAGGAAGGATGGAGATACCGATCCTCATCGGGGGGGGGGGGGGGGGGCGAATCAGAAGTGCAGAGAAGAAGCAGTTTCCAGTTCATGGGTGTTAAGATCTCTGAGGACATAACCTGGTGCCAGCATATCGATGCGGTTATAATGAAGACAAGACAGCGGCTATACAGTACTTCCGTACAATGTCCTCTGTATGTTACTCAAAAGGGCATCTTAAGTTGGTTAAGAGTGGGAATGCTTCTTTGTCTGATAAGCGTTTCTCTCGCAGTTGTTTAGCTTTAGACTTGCTGCCGTGGGGATTGTATTCATTTGTTATACATTTGTTCATTGCTAACCAATGAGGCTGGGAGCTTGGGGGAGGGGTGTCCCGGGTTTTCAGGAGAGGAGGGAAGGGGACGCCGAGGAAGACGGACGTGCGCTGCACTGCTTGGTTGAACAGCGGGATGGTCCCAGGACGTGGAGGTCGGAGAAAAGTGACGAGGGGCCGAACGATGTGCACGAAACTGACTGAACTTTGATGTTGGCGCCTTTTACTTTTTCTTTTCTTTCATATATATATATATAAATATATATCTAAAGGTTCCAGGAAGCGAGGGGCGAGTTTCTTAGGCTCGTTTTTGAGAAGGATGTCTTTAGATGAAAGCCACACCATCTGCCCAGGTCGATACTCAGGCGCAGGAGTCTGGGGATTGCGCAGATTTATAGGGATGCTTTCGAAATTCTGAGATCTCACAGAGTTTTGGTGTCTGCGGATTTGGAGTTGTGACGTGTCTAAATTTTACATCATTCACAGATACTTTCATAATAGATATATTTTTAATGTCCAACAGTGTTCTTGCTACTTTATGGTGGCGGCACCAATTTGCTGATCGGTTTGAAGTGATCCTTGCTCTGGTAAAATCTAATGTGCATATGTGCATGTCAACGGGATTGTGGTGCAGACTGAAATTCGGATTGCGCCGGTATAGGGGTGCGAGGTTGAATATGTGACTCCACGCAGATTTGCTGTACAACCATACTTTTGTGTAGTGGTTGATCTCCAAATGTATTCTGGGGCATATGTGAATCTTTATTGTCCAGGCCGGCATTTTCTGAATTCTTTAAAATGATTCGCATTCTGAGATTATGCTTTGGGACGTGTCAGAGTGATTAGGGTGCGCGCCGATTTGGGGATAGAGCAGATTCAGGACGTCACCTACAAATTTGCGAGGCACAGTTACTTACGCAGTCATCATGTGTACTGTTCGAAATGATTATTTTCTGGGATTACGTAAAACGCATTTGAGGTTCCCAGCGGGTTTGATGCACACGTGGATTTTGGGTGCGCTCTTTCTTGAGGATGTGTGCGTATTTGGGGTGCACATGGGTTTGAGATGCGAAATTAATTGGAACTTGCGCAGACCTAAGGGTTTCTTCTCCGATAAAGGGATGCAAACCAATTGGGGGTTTGTGCACCTGCACTCCATCCGCCGAACAGGCGGTATCTCCAAGTGGTCACCCATTTTAATTCCACTTCCCATTCCCTTTCCGATATGTCCATTCATGAGTTCCTCCACTATCACGATAAGGCCACACTTAGGTGCGAGGAACAACAGCTTATAATCCGTTTGGTTAGCTTCCAACCTGATGGCATGAACATTTCTTTCTCAAACCTCTCCTTCACCATTTTCTACCCCTTTGTCTCTCTCTCTTAATATCTCCTTGCCCGCCATAGCCTCCCTATGGTCCAGCTCCCCTTGCTTCATTTTTTTCTTTCCTCCATAGCCTTCTGTCTCTTTCAGCAATCTAATTCCAAGCACTTTGCTTCATCCATCCACCTCCAAGTTTTACCTGTCGTCTGGCGTTTCTCTTTCCCCTCACATCACCTTTCAAATCTACTCCTCTACTCTTTTTGCCCTCCAGTCCTGCTGAAGGGCTTCAGCCCGAAACGTCGACTGTGTTCTTTTCCATAGATGCTGCTTGGCCTGAGATGTTTCTCCAGCATTTGGTCTAATCCATCCCCCCCACCCCGTTTTGTTAGGTGCTCAGTTATATTGGGCCTTAATGTACAGCATACAAGTCTGCATATACCTTTGATTCATCTAATCGCATTCAGGAGTTGGGTAAATCTCCAGTTGAATGCTATACACAGGAGAGAAAGTTAAAATATGGTTGTCTTAGGAATGCATTCCTGTGAATGACCGGGACACGCTGTTACATTATCACACTGGTCAGTGTTAAGTCTCCAGAGACAACAACATTATCATCACGGTCAACGGTGGTCAAATGCATGTGCCCAGCAGCAGTATGCACGTATCTCGAAAATGCTTGTGAGTCAGAAAATCTGCGTACTTCCCCAAGGAAGGACGCACATTCGGCGACTCAGACGAAGAATCATTTCAAACACAAAATGGCTGCCTTGTCGTTAACTGCTCCACGCATCCCAAAGGTCGGGAGCACATCACCAAATCTGCCGATCAACCCGAATCCTTATGAACTCCCAGATACACACACAAAAATGTGGCGACTCCATATTCGCCGACAAACCCCCAAATATGTTATCCCCAAATACGAGCGCATCCCCATAACGAGAACAAACCCCAAAAGCCGTGTGCATCCATGTGCACCCCGAGACCCTGTGCAACCCATTTTAGCTGACACGCAATACCCAATACCGAATGCAGCTCGCACCCTAAACCCGCTGACAACCCCACATGCCCATGAGATTGTTCCGAGCAAGATGCATTCGAAACAGTTGAGAAAATGGCATCGTCGACGTCAATAATCCGCACTCAACACATTCGTGTGCAAATCTTGACCCGCCAACACACCCAAATCTAAGTGTGTGCACGGCCATGCTTGAGACTAAATTTCGAGTGATGTCTAAGTTTCTTCCTGAAATCTCACCGGCGGTTGTTTTTTTCGCCTTCTCTTAAATTGCACTAATTTCTAAAGGCGCAGCTCAGTACCTTTAATTTTTAAATATGTTACAGTATTGATGAAGAATTAGACCAATAGTCTGTAGAGTTGCCCAGCGCTCCGGATTATCGGAATTTACTTTAGCAGAGGCTTTGCTTCGATAAATCAAAACAGCCCGCCGTGAATCCACAAAACGTGTGCATATCACCAAATCAGTGCGCACTCCAAACACACTGACACACCACATATATAATAGATAACTCTAAAGCAGAATTCCTGTCCAACAGTTCAGAATATGGCTGTTCCAACAATTAAAATTCGCACCACCCGAAAATATGATTGCAACTATTGATTGTTAAACAAACAGCCCCCGGAATATACGAACATCACATCATCTAATTACGTCCCCGTAATTGACTACAGACCCCTAAATTGGCGCGTATCCCCAAATCCTTGTGCGTATTTGCTGCCAAACCCTAAATCTACGCACACCCAAATTCAGCGCTCACCACATATATTTGTGGATTCAATTTTAAATCCGTGCGTATTCCCAAATCCAAGTTCACACGATAGCAGTGTGCACCCCTTATTCTCCGAAAATGCCCAATATCTGCACGACCCAATTCAGTGCGCACCCCAAAGCCGCTGACATCCTGACATGGTTTAGAATCCTTTCAAGAATTCATTCCTCGACATTAAAATCCGCACACAGCCCAAAGTTAATGTGCAACTTCAAATGCGCCAACAAGACTAAATCTTTATCTCACCCCAAATCCGTGATTACATGTACACAGCCCCAAATCCATGTACACCTCAAATACGGGTTCCATCAACTAGGAACGCACCCTAAAATTCATGTGAATATCATACCCGCGGAGAAAACCACTTGCACATTAGATTATCCCAGAGGAAGTATCATTTAAAATAATTCACGTCAAATTTCAAATTAAATTCATTATTCACGTGATCTTTGAGATTCGGCACACTTTCAAACCGCAGGCACCGCAAATACGTGAAAAATCCCCACAACGTCAAAACCGTGGACGCACACGCACTAATTAGATTATCTCAAAAGAAAAAAAAAACAGACAAAATCTGTGTACAACGAGCCCCACAAATGAATGTGAAAGTTTCAGCGTGTTTGGGCTGCGCATGGTGATGCGCACCAATTTGACGATGCACATGGATTTGGTGACGCGCACCAATTTGACGATGCACATGGATTTGGTGATGAGCACCATTTTGACGATGCACATGGATTTGGTGATGAGCACCAATTTGACGATGCACATGGATTTGGTGATGTGCACCAATTTGACGATGCACATGGATTTGGTGATGAGCACCAATTTGACGATGCACATGGATCTGGTGATGCGCACCAATTTGACGATGTACATGGATTTGGTGATGAGCACCAATTTGACGATGCACATGGATTTGGTGATGCGCACCAATTTGACGATGCACATGGATTTGGTGATGCGCACCAATTTGACGATGCACATGGATTTGGTGATGAGCACCAATTTGACGATGCACATGGATTTGGTGACGCGCACCAATTTGACGATGCACATAGATTTGGTGACGCGCACCAATTTGACGATGCACATGGATTTGGTGATGAGCACCATTTTGACGATGCACATGGATTTGGTGATGAGCACCAATTTGACGATGCACATGGATTTGGTGATGCGCACCAATTTGACGATGCACATGGATTTGGTGATGCGCACCAATTTGACGATGCACATGGATTTGGTGATGCGCACCAATTTGACGATGCACATGGATCTGGTGATGCGCACCAATTTGACGTTGCACATGAACATGGTGATGTTCGCTGATTTGGGTTGCCTTTTTCAGTCGTGGGACACAGATAGATTTGTTGAGTTGACGGATCAAAATTTGCGTCTGGATTATTAATATCGAGGCTGCTATTTTTTTCCATTGTATTTTATTGATTGTTTCTCCGGGGAAATCTGATGTACAAGTGGCGGAGTCCGCGGGTTTAGGGTGTGCACTGAACTTACGATTGCGCAATTTTATTTCTTGTCGATGAATATGGGTTGCACACGGTCTTGTGGTTCATGTGGATCTGGGGTTGTGCCTGGATTTAGGAGTGTTCTCTAATAAAGAGTTGCAAACTGATTTAGGGGAGTGCTCTGATGTAAGGGTGCGCACCTTTTAGGGATAACAAATTTAGGGTAGAATCTCCACGTTTTTGTGAGTGCATATCGATTTGGTGACGTGGTGGTTTTTACCAGACAGCCATTTTCTGTTAACAATGATTATCCGTCTGGTCTTCTAATATGCCTGTGGTATTTGAGGATGTGCGCAGATGTGGGGCTGCAGGATTAGTGATCGGGATTTTCGTGTAGTCTTGACTACGGGGCTGCATACGGATTTGGGTTGATCGGTGTGTCGTCGATCTGCAAAAGGACTTTGGCGCACACATGGCTTGCTGACCACGAGACGGTCATTTTCTGTATTGGTTAATAATCCCTTATGGCTCTCGGGTGTCAGAGGGTTTGGGTGCGCACCGAATTTGGGTTTGCGCAGATTTAGGGGTGCTTTGGCATATATGGGTGGCAACCGATTTGCGATGCGAAAGGATTTAGTGAAATCAGGGGATTTGGGGTTTCATGCAGATTTGGTTTTTTTTAGGTGTGTTTCGGCGAGTACTTGTGCACAGTGGTGTGTGGATTCGGAATCTGATGGTGCTTTCTGATTGCACTAAATTGCACAAACCAATATGGGTGCATAGGACGTCAGTATGGATTTGGTCCTCGCGATTTCTTTAAGGTGAACGCTGTCACTCCAAAGCGATCCTTCCTTTGGGAAAACCAAATGTGTACACGTGAGTATCAGCAGGTTTGGTGATGTACACGGTCTTCGATGCTCCCGGATTTGGGGTCCTGACAAATCTCACGGTTGTTTAATTGATAGATACCTTATTAATAAATACACTTCCAGTTTTCTACTCTGCTCTTGCTATGATTTTTAAGTTGGAAGTTGCTACTTTCTGAACTATTTGAAATGATTTCTCCTCTCGGATAACGAAATCTGTAAGTGGGAGGTGTTGACAGGTTCGGTGCGCGCACCCATTTGGGTGTGCATACGGATTTGGGAGTGCACGTGGATTTTGGTTGTCGGTGGAATTGGGTATAATGCCAAAATTGAAATTGCTTATTTTACAGATACTCGGATAAATAATGCACTTTAACGTTGAGCCTTGTTCTTGCTATTTTTTAAAGTAGTTTGAGCTATCTTGTGAAATGTTTGAAATGTTTCTGTGTCTAGGATAAACAATTGTACATATAGGGGCGGACTCGGATTTGGGGATTTGGGGACTCGGATGTGCGCAGCGAGTTTGGGTACACACGGATTTGGGTGTGTCGGTGTATTGGGGGCTTGACGAATTACAATGTTGTTTCACTTATATATACTTTAATAATAGAATTCGGAAGTTTGTTTTAGATTTTTGAAATCGAAGCTATTTTGTGAACTGTTTGACCTGACTCGTGATTTCGGATAATCCACCGTGCATGTGGGTTTGTCGTCAGGATTCGGGTGCATATGGATTTAGGGCGAGTTCTTACTCGGTCATGCGCACAGATTTATGGTTGAATACGGACTTCGGAATGTGCGCAGATTTAGGCGTCTGTAGTCTAATATGGAGGTGAACAGGTTACACCCAGATCTGTGTCTGTCAAATGATCTGGAATTGCAGCTGCATTTTGAGATTCGTGCTGATTTTAACGTCAAAGCAGTTATTTTCTGATCGATTTGAAATGATTCCCTCTGAGATAATCTATTATGCATGTTGGAGAATCAGCGTGTATGGAGAGAGCACTGATTTTTGGGATTACGCAGATTTAGGGCGGTACGGCAAATATGCCCTCGCACACCATTCTGGGGATGTGAACAGATTTAGTGATGTGTCC
Organism: Hypanus sabinus; assembly: GCF_030144855.1. Lineage (NCBI taxonomy): Eukaryota > Metazoa > Chordata > Chondrichthyes > Myliobatiformes > Dasyatidae > Hypanus > Hypanus sabinus. The sequence goes on from NW_026779231.1 coordinate 111,499, forward strand.
GACAATATAGAGGTGCACGCTTATTTGTAACGCTCATTGATGAGCGAGGAGCGTGCAGGCCAGTATGTGAATGTTTACTGGTTTTGGCAAATATGTCCTCACACAATACTCTGAGGATGCGAACAGATTCAGTGATTTGGAGTTGTTAGATATCTGAAGGTTGTTTCATTGAGAGATAATTTCAGAACCAATGCTCCCTGAACTTTTCACCAGTATTCTTCAAACTTTATGCGGGAGGCAGCCATTTTGTGAACTGGTCGAAATTATTTTTGCCCTGTGACACTGTGTAGGGGTGTCAGCGGGTTTGCGATGCCCATTGAATTGAACATTACACAGAGTTAAGGCAAAATAGTCAAACATGTAATGCCTTTGATGGCTGGATCACAGACGAATGAGGGGGACGGATGTTGTTTCTGGAAATGATCGAATGTTTAAAGGCATCGATAAAGTAGATGTGGAGAGAAGGTTCCCCGTGGCGGGACAGTCAATACCAGCGGACCCACATCGGAATGGAGGTCCGTCCATTCAGAACGGAGATTGGGAGTGTTATCACACACGTAAATCTGTGTGATAAAACCATCAGCAGCAATAGAACAGACCTGGAGTCTGGTATCGTTGTTAATAAACATTATTCAAGAGTTACAGTCTGACGACGGTCTGTAAGAAAGTTCAGTTCAATCCATAGAACTGATTTGAGAGAGAGAGGTATTTGTAATCTGAATAAACAGGGGTCGTCGGTCTTGCCGTTCTCCTCTGAATTCTTCAAGTTAGCCAAATATGACTCCCCTAAGGGTACCGACTTCACTGGTATATCTACTAACCCAGGCCAGGGTTAAACACAGCTGTAGTTTGCACAGCTTCACCCTTGCACTCACTGTGACGGCCTCTGATCAATCTCGATCCTCAAACCACCCTCGTGTACACTCGAAGAGTTCATCCAGTGACTCCTTCGTCACCAGCCTCCGTGAGTATCTTCTGTTTGTCTTCCAGAAAGACAGTCGACCTGACACACACTGAACATCAGCTGTCCATCATGTAACTCCTCCTCTCTCTCCATAGCAACTCGGGCAGCAGTAGAAGACATCTGCTTTTCGTAAAACTGTATTTCGTCTCTCTCTCTCTCTCTCTCTCTCTCTCTCTCTCTCTCTCTCTCTCTCTCTCTCTCTCTCTCTCTCTCTCGCTATCAAAGGCACAGTCCATAACGAATGAAACATTAGAATCCATCACAGGAAAAATTTATTTCCTCACAGTATGGTAAGTCTGTGGAATGGGTTGCACAGGCGGCTGTGGAGTCGGACTTTAGATATATTGAAGTCAGAGGTGAACAGGTTGTTGATTACTCAGACCATGAAGGAATACGGTGAAAATACAGGAGATTGGGGATGAGATGGACCTTGATCAGACATGATGATGAAGTGTCACAGCAGACTCGATGGCTTAATTCTGCTCCTATATCTCATGGTCTGATTTTAGGTTCCTGTGTTGCCGGGTGTCAGCATCTCAGTCGATATGCCCTTGGACCAACCCAGAGTGGGGGAGAGGGAGAGACTGACAGAGACGCAGGAGAAGAATAGTAGGAATAGTAGGAACAACTGAAATGGATAGTGGTGCACAGTAGAGGGGAGTCAGGGAGTCGGGGTAGGTTTTAGCGGATGGATGGGGTAACATAAAACGGTTTGGATGTCAGAGAGGGAGGAGATGACGGAGACGAAGAAGGTTGTAATTGAGTAAGTATTCAGGTTGAGAGGTCACCTTGCTGTTGAAAAAGACGTTCGAGAGCGCCACCACTTTCGGCTCTGCTCACCCCTTCTCTTCTGTGACCTCTTACCCGAAGGCCGATGTGAGAATTATGGCTCAGATGACTGAACACTCGCCGGTCACCGGGTTCCGAATGTCTACCTGGGAGGGCACGGAAAACCTTTGCCACCTGGAAAGTTTGTATTTCAGGCGCTCGTGCTGAGCGCTCAGTGCTCAACCGTAGGAAATCTATTTCCAGCTCTGTTGGTTGTGATCCAACACCTCCCAGTATTCTTATGAAACAGCGCCTGGGCTCCAACTGAGAAGGAACATCTTTGACAGAAAACAGCCTGGCCAAATCCACACTTGCAAGATTATTCATGACGCCAAGAAATGGCAGCCTTCATTCAATTTAGAACTAAACCCGATGTCATAAATACCCTTTTCCATTATCACCTTGAATCTAACGGCAATATCATCACGAGATGCAAAATGTTCACCTGCACAAACTTTTGTCACCTGCCTTGTTCCATTCCGCAGGAGAAGATACAGTATTGCACTCTCTGGTTGGAATTATCTACCTACTGATTAACGAAATTTTCTTGAGAACATTTGAGAAACCACCCCACTGGTCCTTCCACGGGACGGGGCTCACAGTTAATACCTGGAAAAATCACCCAATATCACAAACTTATGTTTCTTTACAGATTTGTTCCTCTGAATCCCCGGGACTATTAGGTGATTGAAAATATGGCCCCATGATCGAGTTCATAACTTTCTTATTCCTCATTTCCTCCCAAATAAACCTCACTGGGACGGGTTCCCCAGTGTGTCCTGACTGAGCACCGCCGTGACATTTTCCATGACGCAAAGCCGCCCCTCATGCTTGCATTGTTTGCTCATTAGCACGACTCAAACAGCCGAATCCCAGAATATTAAGCTAACGGTCCTGCCTCTCCTACAACAAAGTCTCACTACTAGCTACAATGCCATACTTCCAGACTTTGACCCCCGCCCTGAGCTCAACTGCCTTTAGTACAATACTTACTGCATTGAAACGTAGGCAGCTCAGAACATGAGTCCCGGCTGGATCAATCTTTGACTTCCTGGTTTTGTCTGAGGTCTTAGCTACATCTGTTCCAACAAGCTTTTTTCTATCTGTGATTGCATTACGGTTTTCACTCCCTCGTAAGTCTAGATTTATGACCTCTTTTATGCCAGGAAATCCCGCTGAGATATTATTTCAACTTAAGTTGTTGTGCAAACTGAGAGAGTTGCTCGTTGGCAGAGGAAGTGAAGGAGCTGCGCACGGCAGGCCGGTTTGGCGTGGCCTCCAAGCAGGAGTCTGTGCTGCCCCCCGGTGTTCGTTCGGCAGAAGACAGGCTCTGTTGTGGTCGACTGCAGATATCAGTGGTATTCAGTTGACCCAAAGCTTCAAACTGCGTGGGTATTTTTTTTCTATTTTATACATATTTCTGTGCCTTCTGCCGTGTTTGAAAGCTGATAATGCGTTTTGCACCTTGTTTGTGGAGTAACGTTGTCCTGTTTGGCTGTATTCATGGATGTTCATGTGTCGTCCTGTCCTGTGAGACATACCTCGACTTGGCTATTTTAAACTGTGTTTCCCGACCAGAAGTAATCAAACTGTTATACCTGTTATTGAGCCGCTGGGCCACAGGGGGACGCTGTGCAGGGCCTGGAAGTTTTACCCCATTTAATCTCCGGACCGTCACCCAGTTTCCTGCGAACTGAACATTCTGTCTATTTTCCTCCCAATATGACCTGACACAGAGTCATCGTATAACGACAAGATGACGAGAGGTATTGAACGTGTGGACAGTCCGAGGTCCGAGGTTTTTCCCGGCGCTGAAATGGGTGCCACAAGAGGACACAGGTTCCAAGTGCAAGGGAGTAATTATAGAGTAGATGGCAGTGGTGTCTTTTACTCAGAGAGTGGTGAGGGCGTAGAATGGGCTGCCGGCAACGGTGGTGAAGGCGTAAAAATTAGGGTCTTTTAAGAGACTTTTGAATAGGTACATGGAGCTTAGCTCTTTTTAAGGTAGGGACGTGTTCGGCTCAACATTGTGGGCCGAAGGGCCTGCCTTGTGCTGTAGGTTTTCTATGTTCCTATGTTTCTATCTCTAATTTCCCTTGCTGATGAACCCGCCTTGCGGATCTGTTGTTGTTCAAACAAACGCGAGGCACTGGTTTATAATGCACACAATTCCCGCTCCCGAGCTCTGATTGGAGGCTGTCCCAAGGGGAAAATACATATGAGTCTCTGACACCGTCAGTCAGACTCTGAGCGAGACTCCTCCATACTATCCCAACAGACACACCCGGAGTCAGACGCTGAGTGAAACTCCCTCAACAACATTACATCACATAAGTTCCGAGTCAGACAAGGAGTGAATCTTCCTCCGCGCTGTCCCAAATTTTCGGAAAAGGAGTGAAGCTCGCACTCACAGTCGTATAACGCAATTCCGGAGTCAGTCACTGAATGAATCTCCCTCCACACTGTCGCATCACACACTGCCGGTGTCAGACACAGAGTGAATCTCCCTCCTCACCGTCCCATGAATCACTACCCAGGTCAATAGGAGAGCTAAACCCCCTCCGTCCTCCCTCTCCCCTCTCACCAATCCCCAGCGCTCCGCCATCGCAGTCGTCTGGAATTCTGTCCCGGATACTGTGAGTGCGCGTGACAGGATGTGGATTATTCAGCGCGCACGTGCTCCCAGTTTCAATCACCGACTCCAAATCCCGGACTGGGGCCCGTCCCTCTGCAACGGGATGATAGAATCCCTCATCTTGAAACCACAGTCGGTAGCAACGTTACCGAGCGACAGGTTGTATTGAGGACACAGGGGGGCTGGTGAAAGGCTCAGACAGATTAGGAGAATGAGGATAGACGTGGCAATTAGAATACAATGCCGGGAATCGTATGAGCATGGAATTTGAAAAAAAGAAATAAAAGCGTAGACTGTTTTCTAAATGGAACGTTTTTTTAAAAAACCCAGGCAACCTGTTCATATTCTATGCCTTCTCAGAATGGTCTAGATCAATCCCCTCATAACTACTGTTGAAACAAACTTTGAACCGCAGATCTATTTAGAATGTATAAATAGCCTATCTGACATTAGTAAGTGGGTGATTAATCCTTCATCAGTGTTTCAGAGATCTAAAATCTATTTCAATAGGTACGGGTCAAATTGACCAGAACAGCCTCAATGTACAAAAGTTTGTAGCACCTGTACAAAGGTTTAAGATTTTTAAATATTTCCATGTTAGGTCATTTTGGGTCACTTCAGGAAAAGTCATCAAATTTCGGCTAAAAATGGCATTCGTGCTGTTTTTATTGCTGTCAAATGTCAAAACGTGTCAAATCTGATCCAGCACAGTATGTAAGGGTTAAAAACAATCTGCGGTGCAGAGGGATTTGGGAGACTTCGTGCAGCTTTCCCAGAAGTTTAACCTGCAGCTTGAACCGGTGGTGAGGAAGGCAAATGCGATGACAGCATTCATTTCGAGAGGACTGGGACGTAAACGCATTGACGTCATTCTCAGGCTCAATACGTCACTGGTGAGGTCACATTTGGAGTTCTGTGAGCAGGTCTCGATCGCTTATCTCACAGGGGATGTGAGCCATGGGAGACGGCTGACGGGAATGATAACGGGATTGGACGTCGTATTATTGGAGTATTTTACAGCTCCGGGAGACAGAACACACACACACAGCGATTCAGGAACACCTTCTTCCCATTCGCCATCACATCTTTCAACGCATCAGCAAGAACTCGACATTTCTGCGGTGTTTATTAATATTTGCAATTTACATTAATTGTACACCTTTGCGCCGTACTGATGCGTCAAAAGTACAAATTTCAGGTGTTATATGCTTCAGATAATAATTGAAACAGCGGTTCCGGTGGAAAACATCCGATAGGGTGGACAGGACACTTGGCACGCTGGTCTTCACCAGTCACACTGAGTACAGGATTCAGGTGGTCTTGTTACCGTGGTACAAACAGTCGGTGAGGCCGCCCTGCTTTATGACAAAATGTCAGTGAACTGGATAAACTGTACATGGAATTCTCCAGGGATACTGCCAGAACTCGGAGGACTGAGTAATGGAGAGAGCGAGGGACATTGGGACTTCAGTCTCTGGAGCGTAGTTGTAAATTTACAGAGTTACATGAACCCGAGAGGGGCACAGACAGAGGGAATGCGCACAGACCTTCATCAAGGGTTGGGTTATCGAGAACCAGACGGCACAGGATTGAGGTGAGAATGATTGGAAAGCAGAAAGAGAGGGAACGATCAGGGAGACGGGGGGGTTTAGATAGAACACGGAGGGGAGTTAGAGAGTGCTGGGGGAGGGAAGGGGAGAAAGGTGAGAGGTGGGCAGAGGGAGCAGAGAAAGTGCGGGCGGAGAATATTCGAGGAAATAAGGGGAGGAGAGGGGGCAGAGAGAAGTGTAGAGGGAGCGGGGAAAAGCGGCACGGGGAGATAGCGAGAAAGAAGAGGATAGACGGTGAGAGTAATTTGTCGGTGTCTAGTGGGGAGAATATGTTTGCGACAAGAGGATGAGATGGAGTAGGAGGGAGGGGCAGAGAGGGTGGGGAGGGCATTTGACAGGATTTACGAGTGAGAGTGAAGGGGAGAGAAGGAGGAGAAAATGGGGGAGTCACTTGATTCATGTCGACTCCACTGGCTGTTGGCAGAGATTCTGGATCGTTTCAGGAACATCCGGGAATAAAGGTGTCGACTTCTCGCAGATAAAACGCCAATCACGATCACAATGGTTATCCCTTTCGCACTGACTGCAGACGAGCGTTCCAGAGGACGGATTGTACAGGACACTCCGGCCCGCAGTCCTATACAGGAGGGTTAAACAATTTCAACAGAGACAAAACAGCTTCAGTAGAGGACCCGAGCGGAGTCCGTCCGCAAGCTAATCCCATGAATTCGATCTCTCCTAATTGCCTGTGTGAGTCTCCAAACTCATCCCAGTCAACCACTCTCCCCCCATGGGCCTGTGTCAGTACCCAGGGAGAAACCACGGTCCCAATGTCTCCCCACAATCCTGTGACCCCAAACTAATCCCACCGAACCGCTTCCTCACCAGAATCCTCTGTCATTCCCCATACGAGTCGAACAGGACCTCCCTCACCCCTCTGATCTCTTTCAGTCCCCGAACAAATCCCGCTGTCCCACCGTCTAATCACGTTGCCCAGCTCTTTACCCGTAGATCTTTATCATTCAGCAAACGAATCACACTGTTCCTCCCTCTCCTCACAGCCCGGCGACTAGCTCCGAACTAATCACTTTACCTCACTGTGTGCCCATCGCCCTGTACTGGTCTCCAAACTAATCCAGTTGTCCTACTCTCGCCCCTCAGATCTAAGTCATTCAGTAAACTAATCCCGCTGTTGCTTTCTCTTCTGACAGGCCGGCGACTGTCTCCAAAATGATCCGACTGCACCGCGCTCTCCTGACCCTCATGGGTCAGTACCAAAATAATCCCTGTGTACTGTTCTCTCCCTACTGCCCCCTGCCATTTTCTGAAATATTCCCACTGCCCTGTCCTTCCCCGGCAGACATGTGCCGGCCCCAAAATGCTACCCCCTACCCACATACAAACAAATCCCAATACCCCTCACTTTTTCCACAATATTACGTCAGACAGTAAACGAATCCTATTTTCTCCCATCAGGACGATCACAATACCCAACTCTCACCCGACAGATCAGTCCAACTCTCACCTGTTTTCGCATTTTCCAATCCAGTATGTATGGGTTTGGTTCACAAGGTTGCGGGATACAAAGTTCTAGGAAATTTAAGTTTATTGTATTAATGCCAAGAATCGAAAACTATGATACGGAGCTTCTCTCAGTTGGTTACAGCAGGAATCTCTTTCTGTGTGTGTAAGACCCCATGACTGTGTGATGGGAGAATGTGGAGGGTGATTCACTCTGTGTCTGACCCCGGGAGTGTGTGATGGGAGAATGTGCAGGGAGATTCACTCTCTGTCTGATCCCGGGAGTGTGTGATGGGAGAGTATGGAGTGAGATTCACTCTCTCCGACCCCGGGAGTGTGTGATTGGACAGTGTGGAGGGAGATTCACTCTGTGTCTGACCCCGGGAATGTGTGATGGGACAGTTTGGAGGTAGATTCACCCTGTGCCTGACCCCAGGGGTGTGTGGTGATTCCTGTGGTTCTGTGGGATCTTCTCGTGCTGTGACACATACCGCTTCATCCCTTGAATTGATTTCGAGCAGACTTGAATCACGTTTTGAACATTCTTGAATCGCTTTGTATAAAGATGTTTCAAACGTGGAAAAGTAATAACACCGGTCTTTATTTGTAACATAGTCCTTGGAACAGTTTTGTTCTGAAAATCACGAACAAGGAACAGTGAGACACAGAGTGAATCTCCCTGCACACTTATCCCTCACACACACCCGGGATGACGCACAGAGTGAATGTCACGCCATGCGGTCCCATCACGTTCACCGGAGGTCAGGCACAAAGAGAATTTCCCTGCCCCGAACATCGTCCCATAGCACATTAACAGGATCAGGCACAGTGCATATCCCTCCACACCATCCATCATACACTCCCGGAGGAAAATACCTCAGCACACACGTCAAATAGACACAGATATAAAACATAGATTAGTACTGCACAGAACAGGCACTTCGGCCCACCATGTTGTACCGACTCTTAAACCCTGCCTCCCAAATATCCCCCAACTTACGTTCCTTCATATACCTATCTAGTCGTGTCTTAAGTTTCACGAGTGTTTCTGCCTCCACCACTGACTTGGGCATTCCACCCACCAACCACTCTCTGAGTAAAAACCTTCCTCTAATAACCCCCTTGAACTTCCCTCCCCTTAACTGCAAACCATGTCCTCTTGTATTGAGCAGTAGTGCCCTGGGTAAGAGGCGCTGGTTGACCACTCTATCTATTCCTCTTAATATCTTGTATACCTCTATCATGTCTCCTCTCATCCTCCTTCCTTCTGCAAAAAGTAAATCCCTAGCTGCTGGAATCTCTGTTCATAACTCGTACTCTCTAAACCAGACAGCTTCCTGGTAAATCTGCTCGGTAGCCTTTCCAATGCTTTCACATCATTCATACAGAGAGGCAACCAGACAAGACACAGTATTCAAAGTGCGGCCTAACCAGGGTTTTATAGAGCTCTTTCATTCCCTCGCGACTCTAAAAACACTATCCCTTGAATTATGAAAGCCAACACCTTAAATTCTCTATCTATCTGTGAGGCAACTTTCAGCGATATGTGGACATGTACACCCAGGTCTCTCTGTTCCTCCTCACTACCAAGTATCCTGCCATTTACTTTGTACTCTGTAATGGTGTTTGGCCTTCCAAAGTGTACCACCGTGCACTGCTGCCAGCTGAACTCCATCTGCCGCTTCTCTGCACATTCCTGCATCCTATCCATTTCTCTCTGCAATCTTCAAGAATCCTCGACACTACTTACAGCCCTATCAACCATTGTGTCGTCTGCAAACTTGCCAACCCACCCTTCTACCCCCACATCCAGGTCGTTAATAAAAAACCACGAACAGTACGTGTTCCAGAACCGATCCACTTGGAACACCAGTATTCACAACCTCCATTCGGAATATACTCCGTCCGTCACGGCACACTGCTTTCTGCAGGCAAGCCAAACCTCGTGGGATCACATGCCTTCTGACTTCCTGAATACGTCTATCGTGTGCAAACATATTAAATGCATTTTTAAAATCCATATAGATCGCATCCACTGCACTACCCTCATAAATATGCCTGGTCACCTCTGCAAAAACTCTACAGGTTTCCTAGGCACGGTCTACCCTTCACAAAAGCATGCTGACTGTCCCTGATCAGACCATAATTCTCCAAATGCAGGAAGATCCTATCTCTAGGAATATTTTCCAACATCTTTCCCTTCGCAGACATAAGATCTATTATTACCTGAACAATCCCTACCACCTTTTCTGAACAAGAGAGCAACATTCGCCTCCCTCCAATTCACGGGTGCCATTCCAGTGGACAACGAGTACAGAACGATTCTAGCCAGTCTCAGCAATCTCTTCCCTTGCCTCGTGGAGCAGCCTGTGGACTATTCTGTCAGTCCCCGGGGACTAATCCATCCTATGGTACTACAACAAATCCAGCACCTCGTCTCCCTTAATATCAGCAATGTTCCTGTGCTTCAACCTCGCTCATACTGTCCACACTGTCATTGGGTTCCCACTCATTTGTGAATACCGAAGAGAAGTATTCAGTGAGGAACTTGCTCACTTGAAAAACCAAGAGGCACAATATCCCACCTTTATCTCTATTCGGTGCTCCCTTCACACCTGTCATCCTTTTGTCGCTCACATAATTGAAGAATGCCTTGGTGCTTTCCCTTACCCTACTCGCCAAGGCTTTCCCTTTCTCAGCCCCTCTTAAGCTCATTTCTTGCTACCCTATATTCCTCAATAGCCCCATCTGATCCTTGCTTCTTAAACCCCAAGTATGCTGCCCTCTCCCACCTGACTAGATGTTCCACCTCACTTATCACCCATGATTCCTTCACACTACAATTCTTTATCTTCTTCACGGGGACAGATTTATCCCTAAACTCCTGCTAGAGATCCCTAGATATTAAACACATGTCCATATTACATTTCCCTGCAAATACGTCCCGATCCCCATCCGCAAGTTCAAGCTTTAAAACTTTATACTTTTGACTTTACCCAATTAAAAATGTTCTGTACTCTCCGATTCCATCATTTCCCATGATACTACTAAAGACCCAGGGAGTGTTGGTCACTGTCCCCGGGATGCTCACCCACTAAAAGATCTGTGGCCTGAACCGGTTGGTTACCTAATACTAGATCCAATATGGCATTCACCCTAGTCGGCCTATCAACATACTGTGGCAGTAATCCGTCCTGGACACACTTATCAAACTCTGCCCCATCTAAGCCATTGGAACTAATCAGGTGCCAATCAATATTAGGGAAGTTAAAGTTAACCATGATAACAACCCGGTTATTTTTGCACCTTTCCAAAATATGCCACCCAGTCTGTTCCTCGATGTCTCTGCTGTTACCAGGGGGGACTACAGAATATTCTCAATGGAGTAACTTCTCCCTTCCTGTTCCTGACATACACCCATACTGACTCAAAGGAGGATCCTGTTGCATTAGCCACCCATTCTGGCGCCGTAGTGTTAATCCAGACCAGTAACACCACCCCTTCTCCACCTTTCACCCTCTCTATCCATTGTAAACCACTGAAATCCAGGAATATTTGGAATCCAATCCTGCCCTGGTGCCAGTCGTCTCTGTAATCGCCACTACATCATAATTCCATGTACGTATCCAAGCTCAGTTCATCTCCTTTGTTCCGGTCGCTTCTTGCACTGAAGAAGACGCACTTTAGCCCTTCTACCATACTACATTTAAACCCTTTATTCTGCTTCTCTTTCCTCAAAGCCTCTTTATATGTTAGATCGGGCTGTGCTCCATGCATAAAATTGCAGTTCTCGATTGACCTTTATCCTCCTCCACCTCACCATCTGCTCTTACATTCTGGTTCCCCTCCGCCTGGAAATCTAGTTTAAATCCACCGCAGTAGCACCAGCAAACCTTCCCGAAAGGATTTTAGTCCCTCTATAGTTCAGGTGTAATCCGTCCCACTTTCCCTGGAACAACACCCAGTTGTCCTGAAACATGAAGCCCTCCCTCCTGCACCAACTCCTTAGCCACGTATTTAGCCGCATAATCACCTATTTCCAGCCTCACTAGCACGTGGCACTGGCAGCAATCTTGACATTGCAACCCTGGGGTCCCGTCCTTCAATGTTGTACCAAACCTCCAAAACTCTCTGTGCAGAGCCTCCTCCTTCTTCCTATCCACGTCATTGATCCTGAGTGCTCACCCTCCATCTTCAGAATGCTGAGAACTCGTTCCGAGACATCACGGTCCCTGGCATCAGGGAGGCAACAGACCATTCGAGATTCTCAATCTCTCACACAGAACTCCCTAACTATTGAATCCCCTATCTCTACTGCTCTCCTCTTTTCCCTCCTTCCTTTTTGAGCTCAGGGCCTTGTCTCGTGCCAGAGACATGACCAATGCAACTTGTCCCTGGTAGGTTGTCCCCACCAACTGTATCCAAAACGGTGTAATTATTGTTGATGGGAACAGCCACATGGATGTTCTGCTGTCGCCCAGCAACCTGTATTCTAACTCTTAGGGGTGACTATCTCCCAGAAACCCCTGTCTATTTCTGCCCCTGCTTCAGGAATAATCCGAAGTTGATCCAGCTCCAGACATAGATCCCTAACTCGGTTTGTCAACAGCTGCAGCTGGATGCAACTTTTACAGGTGTAGTCGTCAGGGACAATTTGGCTGACTTCCCACGTCCTTCAAACGGAGCACTCGACTGCCCAAACTGCTGCCTCCATTACCTAATTCGAAGCGAATTAGATTAATTAATGTAGCTTACCAAGCCTTACCTCATTTGGAGCAAGCTCGTCCTCAGTCTCTGCTCGCCGAAGTCTTTCGAGCCAAACCCTTCCTACTCTGTCTCCCACCACTCCATTGCCCGCTCCGTTAACCTTTTCTTTTTTTCAAACTCTCTCGCTGCTTCAGAGGCCGACTTTCACGTGCTTGCGTAGTCGAACCCCGTCCAAACTGCCGAAGAAATGGCATCCCCACTCTCAATCTGCTCGCTTTTTAAGCTCACCAGTTTTCTCAGATTCTCCCTCTACAGCTTCACAACACACTACAGAGCAAAATGTCAGACACAGAGAGAAGCTGCCTCCTCATGGTCCCATCACACATTCACGAGTTCAATACAGTGTGAACCTCTCTGCTTACGTCCCATGACACACTTCCTGGCGAGTCACAGAGTGAATCTCCCTCAGAACCGTCCCATCACACACTCCCGGGGGCAGACACAGAGTGAAGCTCTCTCAGAACGGTCCCATCACACACTCCCGGGGTCAGTCACAGAGTGAAGCTCCCTCCACACCTTCCTATCACACACTCCCGGGGTCAGACACAGAGTGAAGCTCCTTCCACACTGTCCCAGCACACTCTACTGGATTCAGCGATAGAGGGAAACTTCCTCCACGCAGCGCCATCATACAATCACCGGGTCAAACACAGAGTGAATCACCTTCCATACCATCTCTTCACACACTCCTGATGTCTAGCACAAAGTGACGCTTTCTCTCTCCATGCCTGACCTGTGGTGAGCAACGGGTTAAAGAGGGGGATGATGCCTCACCTCTTCTGCTGGTCAACAATTCACAGAGTTGAGCTTTGGTTTCGTCGACAGATCTGTACTTCGTTTCCATCTCAGTGAACTTGTGATTAATCTGTGACACTGAGAGAGATGGTGAAGGATGTTTAGCCTTTACGTGAGTCAGCGTCACGCTACTGAACCGTTCAGAGTGTCGCAGTGAAGCATGTCCTTTGGGCACAGTGAGAGGCGTCGGCGCCCCCTTGGGGGAAAATCAATGTTCCAGTGAAGATTTTGTTATTACTATGTGGGTTTGCGTCAGTATCGTGCGGGGCATGTCCGGGTTGTTGTGAGGAACGTGTCGGTGTCCCGGCGGGAGGTGAAAATGACGTGTCACGGTGTCATGGTGTGGGGTGTGCTGGTCACAAAGAGAATGGTATGTCAATGCCAAGGTGAAAGACATTTCATGGCCACGGTGTGTGTGAGAGTGACACGCTGAGGTGTGTGTCGGTGCGAACGGAGAGTTCTATGTCGATGACATTGTGTCATTGTGAATTCAAGTGTCGGTATCTGTTAAGAGTTTTACCTATGTCAGGGTGAGTTGAGGGTAATTGCCTCAGTGAGCGGTACATCGGTGTTATGTTGAGGAGTGGTACTGTCGCGGTAAGGGGTGTTGCAGTGACGTGTGAGTCTTTGTCACGATGCGGTGTAGAGTGGATCACTCGGAGGAGCGTGAAGGTGCCACGGTGTACGGTACCTCAGTGTCACGATGAAGATTGTGTTGGTGTCACTGTGAGGTGTGTGTCTGTGTCGCTTGAGCAGATTATCGGTAACACGGTCAGGGGCCTGTCGATGTTACAGACACGTGTGTGTCACGGCGATCGTCGTGTCAGTGTCGCGGTTAGGAGTGCATCTGCGTCTTGTAGAACGTCGTGGCCGTGCTACGGTAACGGCATTGCTGATGTGATGGTCAATGGCGTGTCTGTGTCAGCATGAGTCTTGATTCTATTACAGTATAGGCCGTGTGTTATCACGGTTTGTGGTGTGTCCGTATGAATGAACATAGAATAATACAGCACAGCTCAAGCACTTCGTATCACAATGTTGCGTCTACCCCTTAAACGCTGCCTCCCAAATACCCCATCACCTCAAACTCATCCATATACCTGTCTAGTAGTCTCTTAAATTTCACTTGTGTATCTGTCTCCACCACTGACTCAGGCAGTGCATTCCACACACCGACCACTCTCTGAGTAAAAGACTTTCCTCTAATATACCCCTTGAACTTTGCTCCCCTCACCTTAAAGCCTCTTGTATTGAGCAGCGGTGTCCTGTGGAAGAGGAGCTGGGTCTCCAATTTAGCTATTTCTCTTCATGTCTGGCATACCTCTATCATACCAACTCTCATCCTACTTCTCTCCAAAGAGTAATGCCCTCTCTCCCTTTATCTCTGATCATAATGCATACTCTCTAAACCAGTCAGCATACTGGTAAATCTCCTCTGTACCCTTTCCAATGCTTCCACATCCTTCCTATAGTGAGGCGACCAGAACTGGACACAGTACTCCACCTGTGGCCGAACCATAGTTTTATGGAGCTGCAGCATTACCTCGCGACTCTTAAATTATGTCCCTCGACTTATGAAACATAACAACCATAAGCCTTCTTAACTACCCTATCTACCTGTGAGACAACGTTCAGGGATCTGTGGACATGTGTGCCCAGTTCCCTTGGCTCCACCACACTACCAAGTACCCTGGCATTTACTTTGTATTCTGCCTTGTAGTTTGTCCTTCCACAGTATACTACCTCACACTTCTCCGGGTTAAACTCCATCTGCTACTTCCCTCTGCAATCTTCGATAATCCTCTACACTATCCAGAGCACCACAATCCGTTGTGTCGTCTCCAAGCTTGCCAACCCACCATTCTACCCCCACATCGATTTCGTTAATAAAATCACGAAAATACTAGAACCGATCCTTGTGGAACACCACTAGTCACGGCCCTCCCATCCGAATGTACTCCCTCCGCCATGTCATTCTGCTTTCTCCAGACAAGCCGATTCTGAATCCACCCGGCCAAGCCTCTCTGGATCCCATGCCCTCTGACTTTCGAAGTAAGCTCGACTGCGTAGAACCTTGTCAAATGCCGTACTAAATTCCATTTATATCACGCCCACTGCACTATCCTCATCTATATTCCTGGTCTCTCCTCAAAAATTGTATCGGGCTTTTTAGACACGATCTGCCTTTCAGAATGTCATGCTGACTGTCCCTGCTCAGACCATGATTCTCTAAATGACCATAGATTCTATCTCTAATAATCTTTTCCAACAGTATTTCACAAAACAGACGTAAGTCTCACTGGTCTATAATTACCTGGAGTATCCCTCTAACTCTTTTGACAAAGGTTCAACATTCGCCTCCTTCCAATCCTCCCGTGCCATTCCCCTGGACAACGAGGACATAAAGATCCTAGCCAGAGGCTCAGCAATTTCTTCTCTCTCCTCGTGAGGCAGCCTGGGGAATATTCTGTCAGGCCCAGTGACTTATCCGTCCTTATGCATTTAACAACTACAACAGCTCCTCTCCCCTAATATCAACATGCTCCAGAAGATTAAATTCTATCATATTGTCCTCACCGTCATCACGTTCCCTCTCAGTGGAGTATTCCGAAGCGAAGTACTCATTGAGGACCTCGCTAACTTCCCCAGTCTCCAGGCACATCTTCCCACCATTATCTCTAATCAGTCCTATCATCCTTTTGTTCTTCACATAATTGAAGAATTTCTTGGGGTTTTCATTTAGCCTACTCACCAAGGCCTTCTCTTGCTTCATTCTTTCTCTCCACACCCTCTTCTTCATCTCTTTTCTAGCTGCTCTATGTCCTTCAATAGACCCGTCTGATCCTAGCTTCCTATACCTCATGTATGCTGCCTTCTTCCATCGGTGTAACGGTAAGGGGGGTGTTGGTTTCACTGTTGTGTTTTACAATCTCAATTTATTCCACTCTCTTTCTTTCCGGTCTGACTCCACACGGAGACGGGTCCACACACCATGGATCGAGAGACCAGCCACAGTCACGATGAGGGCGGATGTAACTAGCCGGAGTAGGCTGATCTGACGATATGGTCTATTTGCGATCTGCACTTTCGACTCCCGTTCTGGCGCAGCTGTGGAGATATCATACGACCATAAAATCATAATAAATATTAAATAAGACAAAAGGAGTTACTTAATGAATATTTTATTTCGGTATCTTAGTGATTGTAGTGATGACTTCCAGCAGACTGAAAAGCCTGAGCATGTAAATGTTAAGAAAATGGATGTAATGGAGCTTTTGGAAAGCATTAAATTGTTAAGTCGCCGGTACCGGCCGAAATATACCCCAGGCTAGTGTGGGAGGCGAAGGAAGAGATTGCAGTGGCTCTGGTGATGATCTTTGCATCCTCAATGAAGATGTGAGAGGTTCCGGAGGATTGTTTGGTTGTGGATGTTGTTCCTTTATTCAAGAAGTGGTGAAGATATAGCCCAGGAAATTATAGACCAGTGAGTCTTAACTCAGCGGTTGGTAAGTTGATGGAGAGGATCCTGAGAGGAAGGATTTATGAACATTTGGAGAGGTATAATATGTATAGTGGTTGTCAGCTTGGCGTTGTAAAGGGCAGTTCGCGCCTCACGAGACGGAATGAATTTTTGTGGGGATGTGACTAAACACACTGATGAGGGAAGAACAGTTAATGTGGTGTTTCTGGATTTCAGCATAACATTTTATAATTTACCCCATACAAGGCTTACTGCGAAAGTAAGGAGGAATTGGATCCAAGGGGATATTGCGTTGTGAATCCACAACTGGCTTGCCCACAGGAAGCAAAGGGTGATTGTAGACGGGTCATATTCTGCATAGGAGTCAGTCAGCAATGGAGCCCATCAGCGATCTGTTCTGGGACCCGTATTCTTCGTTACCTTTATAAATGAACTGGATGAAGATGTGGAGGGATGGGTGAGCAGGTTTGCTGATGACACAATGTTTGGGCGTTGTGGATAGTTGGAGGGCTGTCAGACATAACAGCGGGGAATTGATAGAATGCAAAACCGGGCTGAGAAGTGGCAGATGAAGTTCAAATCAGTTAAGTGTGGGTGGTTCATTTTGATAGGTCAAATACGATGACAGAATATAGAATTAATGGTAAGACACTTGGCAATGTGGAGAATCAGAGGGATCTTGGTGTCCGAGCTCAAAACACTTGCGCAGGTTGACTCTGTGTTTAAGAAGGCGCATGGCCTATTGGCGCGAGGGATGCAAAAATGGAGGGAAAGAGGGAAGGAAAGGGAGAGACAGTGGGAGAGAGGGACTAGAGGGACAGATAGCGTGAGAGAGGGCAGGGGAGAGGAGTAATGAAGGTGTGTGTGGTTGAAGGAAAGAGAGAGTGGGGAGCGGCCGTTAGAGGGAATGGAGAGAAAGGGAACAGCATGGGAAGGAGAGGGAAAAGAGAGGGACAAGGGGCTGAGTGAGGACAAGAGAGCGGAGAGTGGATGAGATGGGAAAAGAGGGATGGGGGAGAAATGAGGGAAAACAGAAGAATGACCTGAGAGGGAAAGGGAGAGAGAAGGGGGAAAGTGATAAGGCTTGTGCAGAGTGAGAGGAGGGAGAGTAGAGCGAAGGGACAAGAGGGGATTAGAGGGCTCCCTTCACAACGTCCAATCCCACACTCCCGGGCTCAGACACAGAGTGAAACTCCCTCCCTCCATCCCTCTACCCCACTCAACTCGGGAAGGAGTCTCTGAGTCCGTTTTTGTGAATTTCACATTCACGGAAGTCTCGCTGTCGTCGATCCTGTCGAGGATCCTCTGCGTCTCTGAGCTCAGGAAGGAGAAGTAACCGTTGTCAGATGAAGCCCGTTTTGACAACTGAGTCAGACCGACGCCAATAGCGTTTCGACGGAGAGAGAATTGGGTAACAGTGGACTGAGTGGGTGGAACGGTAAAAGGAAATCATGGGAGAGAAGTAGGAGTGAAGGGAAAATAAGAGCGATGGAGTTGAGAAAACGCAAGTAGATGGGTAGCGAAATAGAGGGAGAGGCGTTTGAGATAGAGGGGAAAAAGTGCGGGCTTGTAAACGGGAGGAAGAGAAGGAGAGAGATGGAATGAAAAGAGCGGAGAGGAGGATAGGAAGTGAGAGAGGGTGTTACAGAGAAGAAAGAGTTCAGGAAAGGGAAAGATGAGGGAAAAGGGATGCAGACGATAAGGGAGAGAGACGAAAGGAATGGAAGGAGGAAGGTAGAGAAGGAGGGCGTGTGGAAAGAATCTCGGAGTGATTTGTTTCCCTCATACAGAGTCCCTGTTGTTCTGTAGATTTACATCCCCCGGTTTGTTCCAGGTTTGCGCGAAGGAAGTTCCCACTACCACTGCTGATCGCCGGGGCTTCAGACGCTCTGACTGCAGGAAACCACGGCCCCAGGACAAACAGCCAATCCCCACCGAGGTTAATGAGCTCCGTCTCCCACCGACTAACGTGTCCTGCTGCCCTCCACTCGTGCCCTTCACATTGTTTCCTCGTCTCTTTCTTCCAGTTGTCCAGTTGCGCTCTCTCTCTCTCTCTCTCTCTCCTTTCTAACACACACTTTCGGTCTCTGTCTAACTCTCACTCTGTCTGCCTCACTGTCCCTTCTCTCACCCCTTTGCCTCCACCATTCTTCGCTTCCCTTCTCTCTCACCTTCCCCCACTCTCAACTCTTCCCCACTATCACAACTCACTCCCTCATTTGTCTGCCGCTCTCTTTCTCCTCTCCACCACCGACGCCCGTGTCACCCCAAACTGGAGATACCCCCGCCCGCCCATCTACCGTTTGTAGCCCGACCACAGTTCCCTGCATTATCACCCTCCATTTCTCTGTTTCGTGGTGTGGGGGGGGGGGAGGTGGAGTTTGGGAGATTCATAACGTTGAGCCCGGGACTTCCAGCCGTCTGTCAGAATCTCTCCATTCTTCCCATTAGCCACGCTCCCCCTCCGTCGCCATCCATCCATCCCTGTCTTCCTTACTCCTCCACCCAACCCTTCCCTTCTCTTGCACCGCATCGCTCCTCTTTTACTTTTGCCCTCTCCCTCCCACTTTCGTCTGCTACTCTGTATCCCCCTGTCTCAATAGGGTTGTATTATAGACCAACCAACAGTCAACGAGAATTGGAGGGTCAAATCTTATTTTTTATGCATTTTCTACAACACTACAGATAAGAAAAAAACCCAAACCAAAATTTAAAAAAATAGTACAATGCAAAAATAAACATACAATAATTATATCATACAAAGAAGATAATTGAGAAACCACCCAAATTGAAGTCATGTAAAGTTAAATCCTCCCCAAGACCCACAGCAAAAAAAAAAACTCCAGACCAATCACAACACAATATAGAGAATATAAAGCAGGACATTCACACCCCGAAAACTGTAAATACACTTGAAAACAGAAGATGATAATGCCTACGACCAAAAAAAAAAAAAAGCTGAAAGTAAAGGACTGAAAAAACAAAAAACCTTAATTGGGAGGAAGGTTATGAAAGTACACACTAAAAGGTCCCCAGACCTTATGAAACTGTATATCCGATTTAAAAAATGAATAATAAAATTTTTCATGGTCTAAACAGGGCATAAAATCATTAAGCCATTGAGCATGCGTGGGCGGGGCAACATCTCTCCATCTAAGGAGGACTAAACGTCTAGCCAGGAGAGAAGCAAAAGATAATATTCGACACTTAGTCTAACTCAAACGTATATCTGTCTCACCCAAAAAAACAAACAGAGCAATTAAAGTGTTAGGTTCTAAGTGGTGATTCAGAATAGAGGACAAAGTTATAAAAACGTCTTTCCAAAATTTCTCTCAGCCAGGACAGGACTAATACCTATAAATAAGAGAAGCCTCTTAGGGTATTAGGGTAAAATCGAAATAATTTAGATTTAGACATATGGGCTCCATGAACAATCTTAAACTGTAAAAGGCAATGGCGAGAACAAAGAGAGGTTGAATTAACCGATTTGAGAATCGAGTCCCAAATCTCATCAGATAAAGAGGTATTTGCATCATGCTCTCAAGCCATTCTAATATGATCCACAGGGGCATGCCGTAAGAATGCTAATTTATCACGAATAAATGATATTAGATTTTTACCCAGTGGATTAATAGAAAGAAATACATCCATAACATTTTTATCGGCCATTTCAGGAAAGTTAGGGATTAAAGGATTAATATAGTGTCTAATTTGGAGATATCAAAAAAATGGGCATTAGGCAGATTAAACTTCGCAGAGAGCTGTTGAAAAGATGCGAAGCGATGATCGATAAAAACCTCTTCAAAATGTCTAATTCCCTTTCCATACCAATCATAGAATTTTCAATCATACATAGTAGGTAAAAAAAAGTGATTATGTAAGATAGGACTAGAAAGGGAAAAACCATAAAAACCATAAAATTTCCTGAATTGAGCACATATTCGCAAAGTGCGTCTAATAAGAGGATTAACAATTAGTACAGACAAACTAGTAGGGGGTACAGACCAAAGAAGTACTGAAATAGATAAATCATCAGTGGAACTCAACTCCATTGCCATCCAATTCGGGCACTCAGGTTCGCTATGAAAAAAAAGGCCAAAAGGTAGTACATCATATGTTAGCTGCCCAATAATATAAACGAAAGTTAGGTAAGGCCATGCCAGACTCTATTTTAGATTTTTGAAGATAAATTTTATTACTTCTAGAGGACCAAATCTGCAGAGAGATGGCAGACAACAGCAATAAACTTAAAGTTGTGTTAGCAGGGGATTTTAATTTTCCACATATTGATTGGGGCTCTCATACTGTTAAATGTCTAGACAGGTTGGCATTTGTAAAATATGTTCAGGGAAGTTTTCTGTATCAATATATAGAGGAATCGACTTGACAGGATGCAATATTAGATCTCCTATAAGGAAACGAGTTATAACAAGTGACGGAAGTGGGTGTATGTGGACATTTTGGTTCGAATGATCATAACAATATTAGTTTCAACTTGATCATGGATAAAGATAGATCAGGCGCTCGGGTTGAGCTTATAAACTTGAAAAAGGCCAATTTTGAAGACATGAAAAAATAATCTGAAAAGCGTGGATTAGGATAGTTTCTCTGGCAAAGATGTCGTTGGTAGGTGGGAGGCCTTCCAATTAGAATTATTGAGAGTGCAGAGTCTGTATGTTCGAGCCAGGATTAAAGCGAAAGTGAATAAGAATATGGAAACTTGGTTCTCCAGGGATATTGGAACTCTGGTAAAGAAGAAGAGAAAGATGTATGACAAGTATAGGAAACAGGGAGGAAGTTGTTTGAGGAGGATAAATAGTGCAAAAAAATTAAGAACGAAATTAGCATGTCTAAAAGAAGACATGAGGTAGCTTTGGCAGTCAAGGTGAAGGATAATCCAAAGAGATTCTACAAGTATATTAAGAACAAAATGATAGTAAGGG
>NW_026779232.1:0-132892 GCF_030144855.1 Hypanus sabinus
TGTGGGATGTGGAGGGGTGGGTTAGTGGTGGTGTGAGATGTGGAGGGTGGGTTAGTGATGGTGTGGGATGTGGAGGGGTGGGTTAGTGCTGGTGTGGGATGTGGAGGGTGGGTTGTTGGTGTGGGATGTGGAGATGTGGGTTGGTGGTGATGTGGGATGTGGTGGGTGGGTTAGTGATGGTGTGGGATGTGGAGGGGTGGGTTAGTGATGATGTGGGATGTGTAGTGGTGGGTTAGTGATGGTGTGGGATGTGGATGGTGGGTTATTGATGGTGTGGGATGTGGAGGGTGGGTCAGTAATGGTGTGGGATGTGGAGGGTGGGTCAGTGGTGGTGTGGGATTTGGAGGGTGGGTTAGTGATGCTGTGGGATGTGGAGGGGTGGGTTAGTGGTGATGTGGGATGTGGAGGGTGGGTTAGTGTTGGTGTGGGATGTGGATGGTGGGTTAGTGGTGATGTGGGATGTGGAGGGGTGGGTTAGTGATGGTGTGGGATGTGGAGGCGTGGGTTAGTGATGGTGGGGGATGTGCAGGGGTGGGTTAGTGGTGGTGTGAGATGTGGAGGGTGGGTTAGTGATGGTGTGGGATGTGGAGGGGTGGGTTAGTGGTGGTGTGGGATGTGGAAGGGTGGGTTAGTGGTGGTGTGGGACGTGGAGTGTGGGTTAGTGGAGGTGTGGGATGTGGAGGGTGGGTCAGTGGTGGTGTGGGATGTGCAGTGGTGGGTCAGTGGTGGTGTGGGATGCGGAGGGGTGGGTTAGTGATGGTGTGGGATGTGGATGGTGGGTTTTTGATGGTGTGGGATGTGGAGGGTGGGCCAGTGATGGTGTGGGATGTGGAGGGTGGGTTAGTGATGGTGTGGGATGTGGAGGGTGGGTTAGTGATGGTTTGGGATGTGGAGGGGTGGGTTAGTGGTGATGTGGGATGTGGAGGGGTGGGTTAGTGGTGGTGTGGGATGTGGTGGGTGGGTTAGTGGAAGTGTTGGATGTGGAGGGTGGGTTAGTGATGGTGTGGGATGTGGAGGGTTGGGTTAGTGGTGGTGTGGGAAGTGGAGGGGTGGGTTAGTGATGGTCTGGGATGTGGAGGGTGGGTTAGTGGTGGTGTGGGATGGGATGGTGGGTTATTGATGGTGTGGGATGTGGAGTTTGGGTCAGTGATGGTGTAGGATGTGGAGGGTTGGTCAGTGGTGGTATGGGATGTGGAGGGTGGGTTAGTGATGGTGTGGGATGTGGAGGGTGGGTTAGTGATTGTTTGGGATGTGGATGGGTGGGTTAGTGGTGGTGTGGGATGTGGAGAGTCGGGTTAGTGGTGGTGTGGGATGTGGAGCGTTGGGTTAGTGATGGTGTGGGATGTGGAGGGGTGGGTTAGTGGTGATATGGGATGTGGAGGAGTGGGTTAGTGGTGGTGTGGGATGTGGAGGGGTGGGTTAGTGATGGTGTGGGATGTGGAGGGGTGGGTGAGTGATGGTGTGGGATGTCGATGGTGGGTTATTGATGGTGTGGGATGTGGATGGTGGGTTAGTGGTGGTGTGGGATGTGGAGGTGTGGGCTAGTGGTGGTGTGGGATGTGGAGGGGTGGGTCAGTGGTGGTGTGGGATGTGGAGGGGTGGGTTAGTGATGGTGTGGGATGTGGAGGGTAGGTTAGTGATGGTGTGGGATGTGGAGGGGTGGGTTAGTGGTGGTGTGAGATGTGGAGGGTGGGTTAGTGATGGTGTGGGATGTGGAGGGGTGGGTTAGTGCTGGTGTGGGATGTGGAGGGTGTGTTGTTGGTGTGGGATGTGGAGACGTGGGTTGGTGGTGATGTGGGATGTGGTGGGTGGGTTAGTGATGGTGTGGGATGTGGAGGGGTGGGTTAGTGATGATGTGGGATGTGGAGCGGTGGGTTAGTGATGGTGTGGGATGTGGATGGTGGGTTATTGATGGTGCGGGATGTGGAGGGTGGGTCAGTAATGGTGTGGGATGTGGAGGGTGGGTCAGTGGTGGTGTGGGATTTGGAGGGTGGGTTAGTGATGCTGTGGGATGTGGAGGGGTGGGTTAGTGGTGATGTGGGATGTGGAGGGTGGGTTAGTGTTGGTGTGGGATGTGGATGGTGGGATAGTGGTGATGTGGGATGTGGAGGGGTGGGTTAGTGATGGCGTGGGATGTGGAGGCGTGGGTTAGTGATGGTGGGGGATGTGGAGGGGTGGGTTAGTGGTGGTGTGAGAAGTGGAGGGTGGGTTAGTGGGTGTGGGATGTGGAGGGGTGGGTTAGTGGTGGTGTGGGATGTGGAAGGGTGGGTTAGTGGTGGTGTGGGACGTGGAGTGTGGGTTAGTGGAGGTGTGGGATGTGGAGGGTGGGTCAGTGGTGGTGTGGGATGTGGAGTGGTGGGTCAGTGGTGGTGTGGGATGCGGAGGGGTGGGTTAGTGATGGTGTGGGATGTGGATGGTGGGTTTTTGATGGTGTGGGATGTGGAGGGTGGGCCAGTGATGGTGTGGGATGTGGAGGGTGGGTTAGTGATGGTGTGGGATGTGGAGGGTATGTTAGTGATGGTTTGGGATGTGGAGGGGTGGGTTAGTGGTGATGTGGGATGTGGTGGGGTGGGTTAGTGATGGTGTGGGATGTGGAGGGGTGGGTTAGTGGTGGTGTGGGATGTGGAGTGGTGGGTCAGTGGTGGTGTGGGATGTGGAGGGTTGGGTTAGTGGTGGTGTGGGATGTGGAGGGGTGGGTTAGTGGTGATGTGGGAGGCGGAGGGTGGGTTAGTGGTGGTGTGGGATGTGGAGGGGTGGGTTAGTGGTGGTGTGGGATGTGGGGGGGGTGTGGGTTAGTGATACTGTGGGAAGTGGAGGGTGGGTTAGTGATGATGTGGTATGTGAAGGGTTGGGTTAGTTGTGGTGTGGGATGTGGAGGGGTGGGTTAGTGGTGATGTGGGATGTGGAGGGTGGGTTAGTGATGGTGTGGGATGTGGAGGATGGGTTGTTGGTGTGGGATGTGGAGGGGGGTTTAGTAGTGGTGGGGGATGTGGAGGGTGGGTTACAGATGGTGTGGGAAGTGGAGGGGTGGGTTAGTATTGGTGTGGGATGTGGAGGTGTGGGTTGGTGGTGGATTGGGATGTGGACGGTGGGTTAGAGGTGGTGTCTGATGTGGAGGGTGGTTTAGTGGTGGTGTGGGATGTGGAGGGTGGTTTCGTGGTGGTGTGGGATGTTGAGGGTGGGTTAGTGGTGGTGTGGGATGTGGAGTGGTGGGTCAGTGATGGTGTGGGATGTGGAGGTTGGGTTACTGATCTTGTGGGATGTGGAGGGGAGGGTTAGTGGTGGTGTGGGATGTGGAGGGGTGGGTTAGTGGTGGTGTCTGATGTGGAGGGTGGGTCAGTGGTGGTGTGGGATGTGGATGGTGGGTTACTGATGGTGTGGGATGTGGAGGGGAGGGTTAGTGGTGGTGTGGGATGTGGAGGGGTGGGTTAGTGGTGGTGTCTGATGTGGAGAGTGGTTTATTGGTGGTGTGGGATGTGGAGGGTGGTTTCGTGGTGGTGTGGGATGTGGCTGGTGGGTTAGTGATGGTGTGGGATGTGGAGGGGAGGGTTAGTGGAGGTGTGGGATGTGGACGGGTGTGTTAGTCGAGGTGTGGGATGTGCAGGGGTGGGTTCGTGATGGTGTGGGATTTGGAGCGGTGGGTTAGTGGAGGTGTGGGATGTGGAGGTGTTGGATAGTGATGGAGTGGGATGTGGAGGGGAATTTAGTAGTGGTTGGGGATGTGGAGGGTGGGTTAGTGATGGTGTGGGATGTGTAGGGGTGGGTTAGTGGTGGTGTGGGATGTGGTGGGTTGGTTAGTGGAGGTGTTGGATGTGGAGGGTGGGTTAGTGATGGTGTGGGATGTGGAGGGTTGGGTTAGTGGTGGTGTGGGAAGTGGAGGGGTGGGTTAGTGATGGTGTGGGATGTGGAGGGTTGGGTTAGTGGTGGTGTGGGAAGTGGAGGGGTGGGTTAGTGATGGTGTGGGATGTGGAGTGGTGGGTTAGTGATTGTTTGGGATGTGGAGGGTTGGGTTAGTGGTGATGTGGGATGTGGATTGGTGGGTTAGTGAATGTTTGGGATGTGGAGGGGTGGGTTAGTGGTGGTGTGGGATGTGGAGGGGTGGGTTAGTGATGGTGTGGGATGTGGAGTGGTGGGTTAGTGATTGTTTGGGATGTGGAGGGTTGGGTTAGTGGTGATGTGGGATGTGGATTGGTGGGTTAGTGAATGTTTGGGATGTGGAGGGGTGGGTTAGTGGTGGTGTGGGATGTGGAGGGGTGGGTTAGTGGTGGTGTATGATGTGGAGAGTGGTTTAGTGGTGGTGTGGGATGTGGAGGGGTGGGTCAGTGATGGTCTGGGATGTGGAGGGTGGGTCAGTGGTGGTGTGTGATGTGGAGGGTGGGTTAGTGATGGTGTGGGATGTGGAGGGTGGGTTAGTGATGGTTTGGGATGTGGAGGGGTGGGTTAGTGGTGATGTGGATGAGGAGGGGTGGGTTAGTGATGGTGTGGGATGTGGAGGGGTGGGTTAGTGGTGGTGTGGGATGTGGAGTGTCGGGTTAGTGGTGGTGTGGGATGTGGAGGGGTGGGTTAGTGGTGATATGGGATGTGGAGGAGTGGGTTAGTGGTGGTGTGGGATGTGGAGGGGTGGGTTAGTGATGGTGTGGGATGTGGAGGGGTGGGTTAGTGATGGTGTGGGATGTCGATGGTGGGTTATTGATGGTGTGGGATGTGGATGGTGGGTTAGTGGTGGTGTGGGATGTAGAGGTGTGGGCTAGTGGTGGTGTGGGATGTGGGGGGGTGGATTAGTGATGCTGTGGGATGTGGAAGGGTGGGATAGTGATGCTGTGGGAAGTGGAGGGTGGGTTATTGGTGATGTGGGATGTGAAGGGTTGGGTTAGTGGTGGTGTGGGATGTGGAGGGGTGGGTTAGTGATGGTGTGGGATGTGGAGGGGTGGGTTAGTGATGGTGTGGTATGTGGAGGGTAGGTTAGTGATGGTGTGGGATGTGGAGGGGTGGGTTAGTGGTGGTGTGAGATGTGGAGGATGGGATAGTGATGGTGTGGGATGTGGACGGGTGGGTTAGTGCTGATGTGGGATGTGGAGCGGTGGGTTAGTGCTGGTGTGGGATGTGGAGGGTGGGTTGTTGGTGTGGGATGTGGAGATGTGGGTTGGTGGTGATGTGGGATGTGGTGGTTGGGTTAGTGATGGTGTGGGATGTGGAGGGGTGGGTTAGTGATGATGTGGGATGTGGAACGGTGGGTTAGTGATGGTGTGGGATGTGGATGGTGGGTTCGTGATGGTGTGGGATTTGGAGGGGTGGGTTAGTGGAGGTGTGGGATGTGGAGGTGTTGGATAGTGATGGAGTGGGATGTGGAGGGGAATTTAGTAGTGGTGGGGGATGTGGAGGGTGGGTTAGTGATGGTGTGGGATGTGTAGGGGTGGGTTAGTGGTGGTGTGGGATGTGGTGGGTTGGTTAGTGGAGGTGTTGGATGTGGAGGGTGGGTTAGTGATGGTGTGGGAAGTGGAGGGTTGGGTTAGTGGTGGTGTGGGAAGTGGAGGGGTGGGTTAGTGATGGTGTGGGATGTGGAGTGTTGGGTTAGTGATTGTTTGGGATGTGGAGGGGTGGGTTAGTGGTGATGTGGGATGTGGAGTGGTGGGTTAGTGAATGTTTGGGATGTGGAGGGGTGGGTTAGTGGTGGTGTGGGATGTGGAGGGGTGGGTTAGTGGTGGTGTATGATGTGGAGAGTGGTTTAGTGGTGGTGTGGGATGTGGAGGGGTGGGTCAGTGATGGTCTGGGATGTGGAGGGTGGGTCAGTGGTGGTGTGTGATGTGGAGGGTGGGTTAGTGATGGTGTGGGATGTGGAGGGTGGGTTAGTGATGGTTTGGGATGTGGAGGGGTGGGTTAGTGGTGATGTGGGATGAGGAGGGGTGGGTTAGTGATGGTGTGGGATGTGGAGGGGTGGGTTAGTGGTGGTGTGGGATGTGGAGTGTCGGGTTAGTGGTGGTGTGGGATGTGGAGGGGTGGGTTAGTGGTGATATGGGATGTGGAGGAGTGGGTTAGTGGTGGTGTGGGATGTGGAGGGGTGGGTTAGTGATGGTGTGGGATGTGGAGGGGTGGGTTAGTGATGGTGTGGGATGTCGATGGTGGGTTATTGATGGTGTGGGATGTGGATGGTGGGTTAGTGGTGGTGTGGGATGTAGAGGTGTGGGCTAGTGGTGGTGTGGGATGTGGGGGGGTGGATTAGTGATGCTGTGGGATGTGGAAGGGTGGGATAGTGATGCTGTGGGAAGTGGAGGGTGGGTTAGTGGTGATGTGGGATGTGAAGGGTTGGGTTAGTGGTGGTGTGGGATGTGGAGGGGTGGGTTAGTGATGGTGTGGGATGTGGAGGGGTGGGTTAGTGATGGTGTGGGATGTGGAGGGTAGGTTAGTGATGGTGTGGGATGTGGAGGGGTGGGTTAGTGGTGGTGTGAGATGTGGAGGATGGGATAGTGATGGTGTGGGATGTGGACGGGTGGGTTAGTGCTGATGTGGGATGTGGAGCGGTGGGTTAGTGCTGGTGTGGGATGTGGAGGGTGGGTTGTTGGTGTGGGATGTGGAGATGTGGGTTGGTGGTGATGTGGGATGTGGTGGTTGGGTTAGTGATGGTGTGGGATGTGGAGGGGTGGGTTAGTGATGATGTGGGATGTGGAGCGGTGGGTTAGTGATGGTGTGGGATGTGGATGGTGGGTTATTGATGGTGTGGGATGTGGAGGGTGGGTCAGTAATGGTGTTGGATGTGGAGGGTGGGTCAGTGGTGGTGTTGGATTTGGAGGGTGGGTTAGTGATGCTGTGGGATGTGGAGGAGTGGGTTAGTGATGCTGTGGGATGTGGAGGGGTGGGTTAGTGGTGATGTGGGATGTGGAGGGTGGGTTAGTGTTGGTGTGGGATGTGGATGGTGGGTTAGTGGTGATGTGGGATGTGGAGGGGTGGGTTAGTACTGGTGTGGGATGTGGAGGCGTGGGTTAGTGATGGTGGGGGATGTGGAGGGGTGGGTTAGTGGTGGTGTGAGATGTGGAGGGTGGGTTAGTGATGGTGTGGGATGTGGAGGGGTGGGTTAGTGGTGGTGTGGGATGCGGAAGGGGGTTAGTGGTGGTGTGGGACGTGGAGTGTGGGTTAGTGGAGGTGTGGGATGTGGAGGGTGGGTCAGTGGTGGTGTGGGATGTGGAGTGGTGGGTCAGTGGTGGTGTGGAATGTGGAGGGGTGGGTTAGTGATGGTGTGGGATGTGGATGGTGGGTTATTGATGGTGTGGGATGTGGAGGGTGGGCCAGTGATGGTGTGGGATGTGGAGGGTGGGTTAGTGATGGTTTCGGATGTGGAGGGGTGGGTTAGTGGTGATGTGGGATGTGGAGGGGTGGGTTATGATGGTGTGGGATGTGGAGGGGTGGGTTAGTGGTGGTGTTGGATGTGGAGTGGTGGGTTAGTGGTGGTGTGGGATGTGGAGGAGTGGGTTAGTGGTGGTGTGGGATGTGGAGTGTTGGGTCAGTGTTGGTGTGGGATGTGGAGTGTTGGGTTAGTGATGGTGTGGGATGTGGAGGGGTGGGTTAGTGATGGTGTGGGATGTCGATGGTGGGTTATTGATGGTGTGGAATGTGGATGGTGGGTTAGTTGTGGTGTGGGATGTGGAGGTGTGGGTTAGTGGTGGTGTGGGATGTGGAGGGGTGGGTTAGTGGCGGTGTGGGATGTGGGGGGGGTGGGTTAGTGATACTGTGGGAAGTGGAGGTTGGGTTACTGATGGTGTGGGATGTGGAGGGGAGGGTTAGTGGTGGTGTGGGATGTGGATGGGTGGGTTAGTGGTGGTGTCTGATGTGGAGGGTGGGTCAGAGGTGGTGTGGGATGTGGATGGTGGGTTACTGATGGTGTGGGATGTGGAGGGGAGGGTTACCGGTGGTGTGGGATGTGGATGGTGGGTTACTGATGGTGTGGGATGTGGAGGGGAGGGTCAGTGGTGGTGTGGGATGTGGAGGGGTGGGTTAGTGATGGTTGATGTGGAGGGTGGGTCAGTGGTGGTGTGGGATGTGGATGGTGGGTTACTGATGGTGTGGGATGTGGAGGGGAGGGTTAGTGGAGTTGTGGGATGTGGAGGGGTGGGTTAGTGGTGGTGTCTGATGTGGAGAGTGGTTTAGTGGTGGTGTGGGATGTGGAGGGTGGTTGCATGTTGGTGTGGGATGTGGAGGGGTGGGTTAGTGATGGTGTGGGATGTGGAGGGGTGGGTTAGTGGAGGTGTGGGATGTGGACGGGTGGGTTAGTCGAGGTGTGGGATGTGCAGGGGTGTGTTCGTGATGGTGTGGGATTTGGAGGGGTGGGTTAGTGGAGGTGTGGGATGTGGAGGTGTTGGTTAGTGATGGAGTGGGATGTGGAGGGGAATTTAGTAGTGGTGGGGGATGTGGAGGGTGGGTTAGTGATGGTGTGGGATGTGGAGGTGTTGGTTAGTGATGGAGTGGGATGTGGAGGGGAATTTAGTAGTGGTGGGGGATGTGGAGGGTGGGTTAGTGATGGTGTGGGATGTGGAGGGGTGGGTTAGTGGTGGTGTGGGATGTGGTGGGTGGGTTAGTGGAGGTGTTGGATGTGGAGGGTGGGTTAGTGATGGTGTGGGATGTGGAGGGTTGGGTTAGTGGTGGTGGGGGATGTGGAGTGTGGGTTAGTGGTGGTGTGGGATGTGGTGGGTGGGTTAGTGGAGGTGTTGGATGTGGAGGGTGGGTTAGTGATGGTGTGGGATGTGGAGGGTTGGGTTAGTGGTGGTGGGGGATGTGGAGGGTGGGTTAGTGGTGGTGTGGGATGTGGTGGGTGGGTTAGTGGAGGTGTTGGATGTGGAGAGTGGGTTAGTGATGGTGTGGGATGTGGAGGGGTGGGTTAGTGGTGGTGGGGGATGTGGAGGCTGGGTTAGTGATGGTGTGGGATGTGGAGGTGTTGGTTAGTGATGGAGTGGGATGTGGAGGGGAATTTAGTAGTGGTGGGGGAAGTGGAGGGTGGGTTAGTGATGGTGTGGGATGTGGAGGGGTGGGTTAGTGGTGGTGTGGGATGTGGTCGGTGGGTTAGTGGAAGTGTTGGATGTGGAGGGTGGGTTAGTGATGGTGTGGGATGTGGAGGGTTGGGTTAGTGGTGGTGTGGGAAGTGGAGGGGTGGGTTAGTGATGGTCTGGGATGTGGAGGGTGGGTTAGTGGTGGTGTGGGATGGGATGGTGGGATATTGATGGTGTGGGATGTGGAGTGTGGGTCAGTGATGGTGTAGGATGTGGAGGGTTGGTCAGTGGTGGTGTGGGATGTGGAGGGTGGGTTAGTGATGGTGTGGGATGTGGAGGGTGGTTTAGTGATTGTTTGGGATGTGGAGGGGTGGGTTAGTGGTGGTGTGGGATGTGGAGTGTCGGGTTAGTGGTGGTGTGGGATGTGGAGCGGTGGGTTAGTGATGGTGTGGGATGTGGAGGGGTGGGTTAGTGGTGATATGGGATGTGGAGGAGTGGGTTAGTGGTGGTGTGGGATGTGGAGGGGTGGGTTAGTGATGGTGTGGGATGTGGAGGGGTGGGTTAGTGATGGTGTGGGATGTCGATGGTGGGTTATTGATGGTGTGGGATGTGGATGGTGGGTTAGTGGTGGTGTTGGATGTGGAGGTGTGGGCTAGTGGTGGTGTGGGATGTGGAGGGGTGGGTCAGTGGTGGTGTGGGATGTGGAGGGGTGGGTTAGTGATGGTGTGGGATGTGGAGGGTAGGTTAGTGATGGTGTGGGATGTGGAGGGGTGGGTTAGTGGTGGTGTGAGATGTGGAGGGTGGGTTAGTGATGGTGTGGGATGTGGAGGGGTGGGTTAGTGCTGAAGTGGGATGTGGAGGGGTGGGTTAGTGCTGAAGTGGGATGTGGAGGGGTGGGTCTGTGGTGGTGTGGGATGTGGAGTGGTGGGTTAGTGGTGGTGTGGGATGTGGAGGGTAGGTTAGTGATGGTGTGGGATGTTTAGGGGTGGGTTAGTGGTGGTGTGAGATGTGGAGGGTGGGTTAGTGATGGTGTGGGATGTGGAGGATGGGTTGTTGGTGTGGGATGTGGAGGGGGGTTTAGTAGTGGTGGGGGATGTGGAGGGTGGGTTAGTTATGATGTGGTATGTGAAGGGTTGGGTTAGTGGTGGTGTGGGATGTGGAGATGTGGGTTAGTGGTGATGTGGGATGTGGAGGGTGGGTTAGTGATGGTGTGGGATGTGGAGGATGGGTTGTTGGTGTGGGATGTGGAGGGGGGTTTAGTAGTGGTGGGGGATGTGGTGGGTGGGTTACAGATGGTGTGGGAAGTGGAGGGGTGGGTTAGTGATGGTGTGGGATGTGGAGGGTGGGTTAGTGATGGTGTGGGATGTGGAGGGTGGGTTAGTGATGGTTTGGGATGTGGAGGGGTGGGTTAGTGGTGATGTGGGATGAGGAGGGGTGGGTTCGTGATGGTGTGGGATGTGGAGGGGTGGGTTAGTGGTGGTGTGGGATGTGGAGTGGCGGGTTAGTGGTGGTGTGGGATGTGGAGGGGTGGGTTAGTGGTGATATGGGATGTGGAGGAGTGGGTTAGTGGTGGTGTGGGATGTGGAGGGGTGGGTTAGTGATGGTGTGGGATGTGGAGGGGTTGGTTAGTGGTGGTGTGGGATGTGGAGGGGTGGGTTAGTGATGGTGTGGGATGTGGAGGGGTGGGTTAGTGATGGTGTGGGATGTGGAGGGGTGGGTTAGTGATGGTGTGGGATGTCGATGGTGGGTTATTGATGGTGTGGGATGTGGATGGTGGGTTAGTGGTGGTGTGGGATGTAGAGGTGTGGGCTAGTGGTGGTGTGGGATGTGGGGGGGTGGATTAGTGATGCTGTGGGATGTGGAAGGGTGGGATAGTGATGCTGTGGGAAGTGGAGGGTGGGTTAGTGGTGATGTGGGCTGTGAAGGGTTGGGTTAGTGGTGGTGTGGGATGTGGAGGGGTGGGTTAGTGATGGTGTGGGATGTGGAGGGGTGGGTTAGTGATGGTGTGGGATGTGGAGGGTAGGTTAGTGATGGTGTGGGATGTGGAGGGGTGGGTTAGTGGTGGTGTGAGATGTGGAGGATGGGAT
Organism: Hypanus sabinus; assembly: GCF_030144855.1. Taxonomy (NCBI): domain Eukaryota; kingdom Metazoa; phylum Chordata; class Chondrichthyes; order Myliobatiformes; family Dasyatidae; genus Hypanus; species Hypanus sabinus. The sequence continues at coordinate 11,063 of NW_026779232.1, forward strand.
AGTGATGGTGTGGGATGTGGACGGGTGGGTTAGTGCTGATGTGGGATGTGGAGCGGTGGGTTAGTGCTGGTGTGGGATGTGGAGGGTGGGTTGTTGGTGTGGGATGTGGAGATGTGGGTTGGTGGTGATGTGGGATGTGGTGGTTGGGTTAGTGATGGTGTGGGATGTGGAGGGGTGGGTTAGTGATGATGTGGGATGTGGAGCGGTGGGTTAGTGATGGTGTGGGATGTGGATGGTGGGTTATTGATGGTGTGGGATGTGGAGGGTGGGTCAGTAATGGTGTGGGATGTGGAGGGTGGGTCAGTGGTGGTGTTGGATTTGGAGGGTGGGTTAGTGATGCTGTGGGATGTGGAGGAGTGGGTTAGTGATGCTGTGGGATGTGGAGGGGTGGGTTAGTGGTGATGTGGGATGTGGAGGGTGGGTTAGTGTTGGTGTGGGATGTGGATGGTGGGTTAGTGGTGATGTGGGATGTGGAGGGGTGGGTTAGTACTGGTGTGGGATGTGGAGGCGTGGGTTAGTGATGGTGGGGGATGTGGATGGGTGGGTTAGTGGTGGTGTGAGATGTGGAGGGTGGGTTAGTGATGGTGTGGGATGTGGAGGGGTGGGTTAGTGGTGGTGTGGGATGCGGAAGGGTGGGTTAGTGGTGGTGTGGGACGTGGAGTGTGGGTTAGTGGAGGTGTGGGATGTGGAGGGTGGGTCAGTGGTGGTGTGGGATGTGGAGTGGTGGGTCAGTGGTGGTGTGGAATGTGGAGGGGTGGGTTAGTGATGGTGTGGGATGTGGATGGTGGGTTATTGATGGTGTGGGATGTGGAGGGTGGGCCAGTGATGGTGTGGGATGTGGAGGGTGGGTTAGTGATGGTTTGGGATGTGGAGGGGTGGGTTAGTGGTGATGTGGGATGTGGAGGGGTGGGTTAGTGATGGTGTGGGATGTGGAGGGGTGGGTTAGTGGTGGTGTTGGATGTGGAGTGGTGGGTTAGTGGTGGTGTGGGATGTGGAGGAGTGGGTTAGTGGTGGTGTGGGATGTGGAGTGTTGGGTCAGTGTTGGTGTGGGATGTGGAGTGTTGGGTTAGTGATGGTGTGGGATGTGGAGGGGTGGGTTAGTGATGGTGTGGGATGTCGATGGTGGGTTATTGATGGTGTGGAATGTGGATGGTGGGTTAGTTGTGGTGTGGGATGTGGAGGTGTGGGTTAGTGGTGGTGTGGGATGTGGAGGGGTGGGTTAGTGGCGGTGTGGGATGTGGGGGGGGGTGGGTTAGTGATACTGTGGGAAGTGGAGGTTGGGTTACTGATGGTGTGGGATGTGGAGGGGAGGGTTAGTGGTGGTGTGGGATGTGGATGGGTGGGTTAGTGGTGGTGTCTGATGTGGAGGGTGGGTCAGTGGTGGTGTGGGATGTGGATGGTGGGTTACTGATGGTGTGGGATGTGGAGGGGAGGGTTACCGGTGGTATGGGATGTGGATGGTGGGTTACTGATGGTGTGGGATGTGGAGGGGAGGGTCAGTGGTGGTGTGGGATGTGGAGGGGTGGGTTAGTGGTGGTTGATGTGGAGGGTGGGTCAGTGGTGGTGTGGGATGTGGATGGTGGGTTACTGATGGTGTGGGATGTGGAGGGGAGGGTTAGTGGAGTTGTGGGATGTGGAGGGGTGGGTTAGTGGTGGTGTCTGATGTGGAGAGTGGTTTAGTGGTGGTGTGGGATGTGGAGGGTGGTTTCGTGTTGGTGTGGGATGTGGAGGGGTGGGTTAGTGATGGTGTGGGATGTGGAGGGGTGGGTTAGTGGAGGTGTGGGATGTGGACGGGTGGGTTAGTCGAGGTGTGGGATGTGCAGGGGTGTGTTCGTGATGGTGTGGGATTTGGAGGGGTGGGTTAGTGGAGGTGTGGGATGTGGAGGTGTTGGTTAGTGATGGAGTGGGATGTGGAGGGGAATTTAGTAGTGGTGGGGGATGTGGAGGGTGGGTTAGTGATGGTGTGGGATGTGGAGGTGTTGGTTTGTGATGGAGTGGGATGTGGAGGGGAATTTAGTAGTGGTGGGGGATGTGGAGGGTGGGTTAGTGATGGTGTGGGATGTGGAGGGGTGGGTTAGTGGTGGTGTGGGATGTGGTCGGTGGGTTAGTGGAGGTGTTGGATGTGGAGGGTGGGTTAGTGATGGTGTGGGATGTGGAGGGTTGGGTTAGTGGTGGTGGGAGATGTGGAGTGTGGGTTAGTGGTGGTGTGGGATGTGGTGGGTGGGTTAGTGGAGGTGTTGGATGTGGAGGGTGGGTTAGTGATGGTGTGGGATGTGGAGGGTTGGGTTAGTGGTGGTGGGGGATGTGGAGGGTGGGTTAGTGGTGGTGTGGGATGTGGTGGTTGGGTTAGTGGAGGTGTTGGATGTGGAGAGTGGGTTAGTGATGGTGTGGGATGTGGAGGGGTGGGTTAGTGGTGGTGGGGGATGTGGAGGCTGGGTTAGTGATGGTGTGGGATGTGGAGGTGTTGGTTAGTGATGGAGTGGGATGTGGAGGGGAATTTAGTAGTGGTGGGGGAACTGGTGGGTGGGTTAGTGATGGTGTGGGATGTGGAGGGGTGGGTTAGTGGTGGTGTGGGATGTGGTCGGTGGGTTAGTGGAAGTGTTGGATGTGGAGGGTGGGTTAGTGATGGTGTGGGATGTGGAGGGTTGGGTTAGTGGTGGTGTGGGAAGTGGAGGGGTGGGTTAGTGATGGTCTGGGATGTGGAGGGTGGTTTAGTGGTGGTGTGGGATGGGATGGTGGGATATTGATGGTGTGGGATGTGGAGTGTGGGTCAGTGATGGTGTAGGATGTGGAGGGTTGGTCAGTGGTGGTGTGGGATGTGGAGGGTGGGTTAGTGATGGTGTGGGATGTGGAGGGTGGTTTAGTGATTGTTTGGGATGTGGAGGGGTGGGTTAGTGGTGGTGTGGGATGTGGAGTGTCGGGTTAGTGGTGGTGTGGGATGTGGAGCGGTGGGTTAGTGATGGTGTGGGATGTGGAGGGGTGGGTTAGTGGTGATATGGGATGTGGAGGAGTGGGTTAGTGGTGGTGTGGGATGTGGAGGGGTGGGTTAGTGATGGTGTGGGATGTGGAGGGGTGGGTTAGTGATGGTGTGGGATGTCGATGGTGGGTTATTGATGGTGTGGGATGTGGATGGTGGGTTAGTGGTGGTGTTGGATGTGGAGGTGTGGGCTAGTGGTGGTGTGGGATGTGGAGGGGTGGGTCAGTGGTGGTGTGGGATGTGGAGGGGTGGGTTAGTGATGGTGTGGGATGTGGAGGGTAGGTTAGTGATGGTGTGGGATGTGGAGGGGTGGGTTAGTGGTGGTGTGAGATGTGGAGGGTGGGTTAGTGATGGTGTGGGATGTGGAGGGGTGGGTTAGTGCTGAAGTGGGATGTGGAGGGGTGGGTCTGTGGTGGTGTGGGATGTGGAGTGGTGGGTTAGTGGTGGTGTGGGATGTGGAGGGTAGGTTAGTGATGGTGTGGGATGTTTAGGGGTGGGTTAGTGGTGGTGTGAGATGTGGAGGGTGGGTTAGTGATGGTGTGGGATGTGGAGGATGGGTTGTTGGTGTGGGATGTGGAGGGGGGTTTAGTAGTGGTGGGGGATGTGGAGGGTGGGTTAGTTATGATGTGGTATGTGAAGGGTTGGGTTAGTGGCGGTGTGGGAAGTGGAGGGGTGGGTTAGTGATGGTCTGGGATGTGGAGGGTGGGTTAGTGGTGGTGTGGGATGGGATGGTGGGATATTGATGGTGTGGGATGTGGAGTGTGGGTCAGTGATGGTGTAGGATGTGGAGGGTTGGTCAGTGGTGGTGTGGGATGTGGAGGGTGGGTTAGTGATGGTGTGGGATGTGGAGGGTGGTTTAGTGATTGTTTGGGATGTGGAGGGGTGGGTTAGTGGTGGTGTGGGATGTGGAGTGTCGGGTTAGTGGTGGTGTGGGATGTGGAGCGGTGGGTTAGTGATGGTGTGGGATGTGGAGGGGTGGGTTAGTGGTGATGTGGGATGTGGAGGGTGGGTTAGTGATGGTGTGGGATGTGGAGGATGGGTTGTTGGTGTGGGATGTGGAGGGGGGTTTAGTAGTGGTGGGGGATGTGGTGGGTGGGTTACAGATGGTGTGGGAAGTGGAGGGGTGGGTTAGTGATGGTGTGGGATGTGGAGGGTGGGTTAGTGATGGTGTGGGATGTGGAGGGTGGGTTAGTGATGGTTTGGGATGTGGAGGGGTGGGTTAGTGGTGATGTGGGATGAGGAGGGGTGGGTTAGTGGTGGTGTGGGATGTGGAGGGGTGGGTTAGTGATGGTGTGGGATGTGGAGGGGTGGGTTAGTGATGGTGTGGGATGTCGATGGTGGGTTATTGATGGTTTGGGATGTGGATGGTGGGTTAGTGGTGGTGTGGGATGTGGAGGTGTGGGCTAGTGGTGGTGTGGGATGTGGGGGGGGTGGATTAGTGATGCTGTGGGATGTGGAAGGGTGGGATAGTGATGCTGTGGGAAGTGGAGGGTGGGTTAGTGGTGATGTGGGATGTGAAGGGTTGGGTTAGTGGTGGTGTGGGATGTGGAGGGGTGGGTTAGTGATGGTGTGGGATGTGGAGGTGTGGGTTAGTGATGGTGTGGGATGTGGAGCGTAGGTTAGTGATGGTGTGGGATGTGGAGGGGTGGGTTAGTGGTGGTGTGAGATGTGGAGGGTGGGTTAGTGATGGTGTGGGATGTGGAGGGGTGGGTTAGTGCTGATGTGGGTTGTGGAGCGGTGGGTTAGTGCTGGTTTGGGATGTGGAGGGTGGGTTGTTGGTGTGGGATGTGGAGATGTGGGTTGGTGGTGATGTGTGATGTGGTGGGTGGGTTAGTGATGGTGTGGGATGTGGAGGGGTGGGTTAGTGATGATGTGGGATGTGGAGCAGTGGGTTAGTGATGGTGTGGGATGTGGATGGTGGGTTATTGATGGTGTGGGATGTGGAGGGTTGGTCAGTAATGGTGTGGGATGTGGAGGGTGGGTCAGTGGTGGTGTGGGATTTGGAGGGTGGGTTAGTGATGCTGTGGGATGCGGAGGAGTGGGTTAGTGATGCTGTGGGATGTGGAGGGGTGGGTTAGTGGTGATGTGGGATGTGGAGGGTGGGTTAGTGTTGGTGTGGGATGTGGATGGTGGGTTAGTGGTGATGTGGGATGTGGAGGGGTGGGTTAGTGATGGTGTGGGATGTGGAGGCGTGGGTTAGTGATGGTGGGGGATGTGGAGGGGTGGGTTAGTGGTGGTGTGAGATGTGGAGGGTGGGTTAGTGATGGTGTGGGATATGGAGGGGTGGGTTAGTGGTGGTGTGGGATGTGGAAGGGTGGGTTAGTGGTGGTGTGGGACGTGGAGTGTGGGTTAGTGGAGGTGTGGGATGTGGAGGGTGGGTCAGTGGTGGTGTCGGATGTGGAGTGGTGGGTCAGTGGTGGTGTGCGATGTGGAGGGGTGGGTTAGTGGTGATGTGGGATGTGGAGTGGTGGGTTAGTGGTGGTGTCTGATGTGGAGAGTGGTTTAGTGGTGGTGTGGGATGTGGAAGTGTGGGTCAGTGATGGTGTGGGATGTGGAGGGTGGGTCAGTGGTGGTGTGGGATGTGGAGGGTGGGTTAGTGATGGTGTGGGATGTGGAGGGTGGGTTAGTGATGGTTTGGGATGTGGAGGGGTGGGTTAGTGGTGATGTGGGATGAGGAGGGGTGGGATAGTGATGGTGTGGGATGTGGAGGTGTGGGTTAGTGGTGGTGCGGGATGTGGAGTGGCGGGTTAGTGGTGGTGTGGGATGTGGAGGGGTGGGTTAGTGGTGATATGGGATGTGGAGGAGTGGGTTAGTGGTGGTGTGGGATGTGGAGGGGTGGGTTAGTGATGGTGTGGGATGTGGAGGGGTGGGTTAGTGATGGTGTGGGATGTCGATGGTGGGTTATTGATGGTGTGGGATGTGGATGGTGGGTTAGTGGTGGTGTGGGATGTGGAGGTGTGGGCTAGTGGTGGTGTGGGATGTGGGGGGGTGGATTAGTGATGCTGTGGGATGTGGAAGGGTGGGATAGTGATGCTGTGGGAAGTGGAGGGTGGGTTAGTGGTGATATGGGATGTGAAGGGTTGGGTTAGTGGTTGTGTGGGATGTGGAGGGGTGGGTTAGTGATGGTGTGGGATGTGGAGGGGTGGGTTAGTGATGGTGTGAGATGTGGAGGGTGGGTTAGTGATGGTGTGGGATGTGGAGGGGTGGGTTATGCTGATGTGGGATGTGGAGCGGTGGGTTAGTGCTGGTTTGGGATGTGGAGGGTGGGTTGTTGGTGTGGGATGTGGAGATGTGGGTTGGTGGTGATGTGGAATGTGGTGGGTGGGTTAGTGATGGTGTGGGATGTGGAGGGGTGGGTTAGTGATGATGTGGGATGTGGAGCGGTGGGTTAGTGATGGTGTGGGATGTGGATGGTGGGTTATTGATGGATTGGGATGTGGAGGGTTGGTCAGTAATGGTGTGGGATGTGGAGGGTGGGTCAGTGGTGGTGTGGGATTTAGAGGGTGGGTTAGTGATGCTGTGGGATGCGGAGGAGTGGGTTAGTGATGCTGTGGGATGTGGAGGGGTGGGTTAGTGGTGATGTGGGATGTGGAGGGTGGGTTAGTGTTGGTGTGGGATGTGGATGGTGGGTTAGTGGTGATGTGGGATGTGGAGGGGTGGGTTAGTGATGGTGTGGGATGTGGAGGCGTGGGTTACTGATGGTGGGGAATGTGGAGGGGTTGGGTTAGTGGTGGTGTGAGATGTGGAGGGTGGGTTAGTGATGGTGTGGGATGTGGAGGGGTGGGTTAGTGGTGGTGTGGGATGTGGAAGGGTGGGTTAGTGGTGGTGTGGGACGTGGAGTGTGGGTTAGTGGAGGTGTGGGATGTGGAGGGTCGGTCAGTGGTGGTGTGGGATGTGGAGTGGTGGGTCAGTGGTGGTGTGGGATGTGGAGGGGTGGGTTAGTGATGGTGTGGGATGTGGATGGTGGGTTATTGATGGTGTGGGATGTGGAGGGTGGGCCAGTGATGGTGTGGGATGTGGAGGGTGGGTTAGTGATGGTGTGGGATGTGGAGGGTGGGTTAGTGATGGTTTGGGATGTGGAGGGGTGGGTTAGTGGTGATGTGGGATGTGGAGGGGTGGGTTAGTGATGGTGTGGGATGTGGAGGGGTGGGTTAGTGGTGGTGTGGGATGTGGAGTGGTGGGTTAGTGGTGGTGTGGGATGTGGAGGGGTGGGTTAGTGGTGGTGTGGGATGTGGAGTGGTGGGTCAGTGGTGGTGTGGGATGTGGAGTGTTGGGTTAGTGATGGTGTGTGATGTCGATGGTGGGTTATTGATGGTGTGGAATATGGATGGTGGGTTAGTTTTGGTGTGGGATGTGGAGGGTAGGTTAGTGATGGTGTGGGATGTGGAGGGGTGGTTTAGTGGTGGTGTGAGATGTGGAGGGTGGGTTAGTGATGGTGTGGGATGTGGAGGGGTGGGTTAGTGCTGAAGTGGGATGTGGAGGGGTGGGTCTGTGGTGGTGTGGGATGTGGAGTGGTGGGTTAGTGGTGGTGTGGGATGTGGAGGGTAGGTTAGTGATGGTGTGGGATGTTTAGGGGTGGGTTAGTGGTGGTGTGAGATGTGGAGGGTGGGTTAGTGATGGTGTGGGATGTGGAGGATGGGTTGCTGGTGTGGGATGTGGAGGGGGGTTTAGTAGTGGTGGGGGATGTGGAGGGTGGGTTAGTTATGATGTGGTATGTGAAGGGTTGGGTTAGTGGTGGTGTGGGATGTGGAGGGGTGGGTTAGTGGTGATGTGGGATGTGGAGGGTGGGTTAGTGATGGTGTGGGATGTGGAGGATGGGTTGTTGGTGTGGGATGTGGAGGGGGGTTTAGTAGTGGTGGGGGATGTGGTGGGTGGGTTACAGATGGTGTGGGAAGTGGAGGGGTGGGTTAGTGATGGTGTGGGATGTGGAGGGTGGGTTAGTGATGGTGTGGGATGTGGAGGGTGGGTTAGTGATGGTTTGGGATGTGGAGGGGTGGGTTAGTGGTGATGTGGGATGAGGAGGGGTGGGTTCGTGATGGTGTGGGATGTGGAGGGGTGGGTTAGTGGTGGTGTGGGATGTGGAGTGGCGGGTTAGTGGTGGTGTGGGATGTGGAGGGGTGGGTTAGTGGTGATATGGGATGTGGAGGAGTGGGTTAGTGGTGGTGTGGGATGTGGAGGGGTGGGTTAGTGATGGTGTGGGATGTGGAGGGGTGGGTTAGTGATGGTGTGGGATGTCGATGGTGGGTTATTGATGGTGTGGGATGTGGATGGTGGGTTAGTGGTGGTGTGGGATGTGGAGGTGTGGGCTAGTGGTGGTGTGGGATGTGGGGGGGGTGGATTAGTGATGCTGTGGGATGTGGAAGGGTGGGATAGTGATGCTGTGGGAAGTGGAGGGTGGGTTAGTGGTGATGTGGGATGTGAAGGGTTGGGTTAGTGGTGGTGTGGGATGTGGAGGGGTGGGTTAGTGATGGTGTGGGATGTGGAGGGGTGGGTTAGTGATGGTGTGGGATGTGGAGCGTAGGTTAGTGATGGTGTGGGATGTGGAGGGGTGGGTTAGTGGTGGTGTGAGATGTGGAGGGTGGGTTAGTGATGGTGTGGGATGTGGAGGGGTGGGTTAGTGCTGATGTGGGTTGTGGAGCGGTGGGTTAGTGCTGGTTTGGGATGTGGAGGGTGGGTTGTTGGTGTGGGATGTGGAGATGTGGGTTGGTGGTGATGTGGGATGTGGTGGGTGGGTTAGTGATGGTGTGGGATGTGGAGGGGTGGGTTAGTGATGATGTGGGATGTGGAGCAGTGGGTTAGTGATGGTGTGGGATGTGGATGGTGGGTTATTGATGGTGTGGGATGTGGAGGGTTGGTCAGTAATGGTGTGGGATGTGGAGGGTGGGTCAGTGGTGGTGTGGGATTTGGAGGGTGGGTTAGTGATGCTGTGGGATGCGGAGGAGTGGGTTAGTGATGCTGTGGGATGTGGTGGGGTGGGTTAGTGGTGATGTGGGATGTGGAGGGTGGGTTAGTGTTGGTGTGGGATGTGGATGGTGGGTTAGCGGTGATGTGGGATGTGGAGGGGTGGGTTAGTGATGGTGTGGGATGTGGAGGCGTGGGTTAGTGATGGTGGGGGATGTGGAGGGGTGGGTTAGTGGTGGTGTGAGATGTGGAGGGTGGGTTAGTGATGGTGTGGGATATGGAGGGGTGGGTTAGTGGTGGTGTGGGATGTGGAAGGGTGGGTTAGTGGTGGTGTGGGACGTGGAGTGTGGGTTAGTGGAGGTGTGGGATGTGGAGGGTGGGTCAGTGGTGGTGTCGGATGTGGAGTGGTGGGTCAGTGGTGGTGTGCGATGTGGAGGGGTGGGTTAGTGATGGTGTGGGATGTGGATGGTGGGTTATTGATGGTGTGGGATGTGGAGGGTGGGCCAGTGATGGTGTGGGATGTGGAGGGTGGGTTAGTGATGGTGTGGGATGTGGAGGGGTGGGTTAGTGGTGGTGTCTGATGTGGAGAGTGGTTTAGTGGTGGTGTGGGATGTGGAGTGGCGGGTTAGTGGTGGTGTGGGATGTGGAGGGGTGGGTTAGTGGTGATATGGGATGTGGAGGAGTGGGTTAGTGGTGGTGTGGGATGTGGAGGGGTGGGTTAGTGATGGTGTGGGATGTGGAGGGGTGGGTTAGTGATGGTGTGGGATGTCGATGGTGGGTTATTGATGGTGTGGGATGTGGATGGTGGGTTAGTGGTGGTGTGGGATGTGGAGGTGTGGGCTAGTGGTGGTGTGGGATGTGGGGGGGTGGATTAGTGATGCTGTGGGATGTGGAAGTGTGGGATAGTGATGCTGTGGGAAGTGGAGGGTGTGTTAGTGGTGATATGGGATGTGAAGGGTTGGGTTAGTGGTTGTGTGGGATGTGGAGGGGTGGGTTAGTGATGGTGTGGGATGTGGAGGGGTGGGTTAGTGATGGTGTGGGATGTGGAGGGTAGGTTAGTGATGGTGTGGGATGTGGAGGGGTGGGTTAGTGGTGGTGTGAGATGTGGAGGGTGGGTTAGTGATGGTGTGGGATGTGGAGGGGTGGGTTAGTGCTGATGTGGGATGTGGAGCGGTGGGTTAGTGCTGGTTTGGGATGTGGAGGGTGGGTTGTTGGTGTGGGATGTGGAGATGTGGGTTGGTGGTGATGTGGGATGTGGTGGGTGGGTTAGTGATGGTGTGGGATGTGGAGGGGTGGGTTAGTGATGATGTGGGATGTGGAGCGGTGGGTTAGTGATGGTGTGGGATGTGGATGGTGGGTTTTTTGATGGATTGGGATGTGGAGGGTGGGTCAGTGGTGGTGTGGGATTTAGAGGGTGGGTTAGTGATGCTGTGGGATGCGGAGGAGTGGGTTAGTGATGCTGTGGGATGTGGAGGGGTGGGTTAGTGGTGATGTGGGATGTGGAGGGTGGGTTAGTGTTGGTGTGGGATGTGGATGGTGGGTTAGTGGTGATGTGGGATGTGGAGGGGTGGGTTAGTGATGGTGTGGGATGTGGAGGCGTGGGTTAGTGATGGTGGGGGATGTGGAGGGGTGGGTTAGTGGTGGTGTGAGATGTGGAGGGTGGGTTAGTGATGGTGTGGGATGTGGAGGGGTGGGTTAGTGGTGGTGTGGGATGTGGAAGGGTGGGTTAGTGGTGGTGTGGGACGTGGAGTGTGGGTTAGTGGAGGTGTGGGATGTGGAGGGTCGGTCATTGGTGGTGTGGGATGTGGAGTGGTGGGTCAGTGGTGGTGTGGGATGTGGAGGGGTGGGTTAGTGATGGTGTGGGATGTGGATGGTGGGTTATTGATGGTGTGGGATGTGGAGGGTGGGCCAGTGATGGTGTGGGATGTGGAGGGTGGGTTAGTGATGGTGTGGGATGTGGAGGGTGGGTTAGTGATGGTTTGGGATGTGGAGGGGTGGGTTAGTGGTGATGTGGGATGTGGAGGGGTGGGTTAGTGATGGTGTGGGATGTGGAGGGGTGGGTTAGTGGTGGTGTGGGATGTGGAGTGTTGGGTTAGTGATGGTGTGTGATGTCGATGGTGGGTTATTGATGGTGTGGAATATGGATGGTGGGTTAGTTTTGGTGTGGGATGTGGAGGTGTGGGTTAGTGGTGGTGTGGGATGTGGAGGGGTGGGTTAGTGGTACTCTGGGAAGTGGAGGGGTGGGTTAGTGATGCTGTGGGATGTGGAGGGTGCGTTAGTGATGATGTGGGATGTGAAGGGTTGGGTTAGTGGTGGTGTGGGATGTGGAGGGGTGGGTTAGTGGTGATGTGGGATGTGGAGGGTGGGTTAGTGATGGTGTGGGATGTGGAGGATGGGTTGTTGGTGTGGGATGTGGAGGGGGTTTAGTAGTGGTGGGGGATGTGGAGGGTGGGTTACAGATGGTGTGGGAAGTGGAGGGGTGGGTTGGTGATGGTGTGGGATGTGGACGGTGGGTTAGAGGTGGTGTCTGATGTGGAGGGTGGTTTAGTGGTGGTGTGGGATGTGGAGGGTGGTTTCGTGGTGGTGTGGGATGTTGAGGGTGGGTTAGTGGTGGTGTGGGATGTGGAGTGGTGGGTTAGTGATGGTGTGGGATGTGGAGGTTGGGTTACTGATGGTGTGGGATGTGGAGGGGAGGGTTAGTGGTGGTGTGGGATGTGGAGGGGTGGGTTAGTGGTGGTGTCTGATGTGGAGGGTGGGTCAGTGGTGGTGTGGGATATGGATGGTGGGTTACTGATGGTGTGGGATGTGGAGGGGAGGGTTAGTGGTGTTGTGGGATGTGGATGGTGGGTTACTGATGGTGTGGGATGTGGAGGGGAGGGTTAGTGGTGGTGTGGGATGTGGAGGGGTGGGTTAGTGGTGGTGTCTGATGTGGACAGTGGTTTAGTGGTGGTGTGGGATGTGGAGTGTGGTTTCGTGGTGGTGTGGGATGTGGAGGGGTGGGTTAGTGGTGGTGTGGGATGTGTCTGGTGGGTTAGTGATGGTGTGGGATGTGGAGGGGTGGGTTAGTGGAGGTGTGGGATGTGGACGGGTGGGTTAGTCGAGGTGTGGGATGTGCAGGGGTGGGTTCGTGATGGTGTGGGATTTGGAGGGGTGGGTTAGTGGAGGTGTGGGATGTGGAGGTGTTGGTTAGTGATGGAGTGGGATGTGGAGGGGAATTTAGTAGTGGTGGGGGATGTGGAGGGTGGGTTATTGATGGTGTGGGATGTGGAGGGGTGGGTTAGTGGTGGTGTGGGATGTGGTGGGTGGGTTAGTGGAGGTGTTGGATGTGGAGGGTGGGTTAGTGATGGTGTGGGATGTGGAGGGTTGGGTTAGTGGTGGTGTGGGAAGTGGAGGGGAGGGTTAGTGATGGTGTGGGATGTGGAGGGGTGGGTTAGTTGTGGTATGGGATGTGGAGGGGTGGGTTAGTTGTGGTGTGGGATATGGAGCGGTGGATTAGTGATGGTGTGGGATGTGGTGGGGAGGGTTAGTGATGGTGTGGGATGTGGAGGGGTGGGTTAGTGGAGGTGTGGGATGTGGAGGGGTGATTAAGTGATGGTGCTGGATGTGGAGGGGTGGGTTAGTGGAGGTGTGGGATGTGTAGGGGTGGGTTAGTGGAGGTGTGGGATGTGGAGCGTGGGTTAGTGATGGTGTGGGATGTGGTGGGGAGGGTTAGTGATGGTGTGGGATGTGGAGGGGTGGGTTAGTGGTGGCGTGGGATGAGGAGGGTGGGTTAGTGATGGTGTTGGATGTGGTGGGTGGGTTAGTGGTGGTGTGGGATGTGGAGGGAGGGTTAGTGGTGGTGTGGGATGTGGAGGGTGGGTCAGTGGTGGTGTGGGATGTGGAGGGGTATGGCAGTGGTGGTGTGGGATGTGGAGGGGTGGGTTAGTGATGGTGTGGGATGGGATGGTGGGTTATTGATGGTGTGGGATGTGGAGGGTGGGTTAGTGATGGTGTGGGATGTGGAGGGGTGGGTTAGTGCTGATGTGGGATGTGGAGGGGTGGGTCTGTGGTGGTGTGGGATGTGGAGTTGTGGGTTAGTGGTGGTGTGGGATGTGGAGGGTAGGTTAGTGATGGTGTGGGATGTGGAGGGGTGGGTTAGTGGTGGTGTGGGATGTGGAGGTGTGGGCTAGTGATGGTGTGGGATGTGGAGGGGTGGGTTAGTGGTGGTGTGAGATGTGGAGGGTGGGTTAGTGATGGTGTGGGATGTGGAGGGGTGGGTTAGTGCTGATGTGGGATGTGGAGGGGTGGGTCTGTGGTGGTGTGGGATGTGGAGTGGTGTGTTAGTGGTGGTGTGGGATGTGGAGGGTAGGTTAGTGATGGTGTGGGATGTGGAGGGGTGGGTTAGTGGTGGTGTGAGATGTGGAGGGTGGGTTAGTGATGGTGTGGGATGTGGAGGGGTGGGTTAGTGATGGTGGGGGATGTGGAGGGGTGGGTTAGTGGTGGTGTGAGATGTGGAGGGTGGGTTAGTGATGGTGTGGGATATGGAGGGGTGGGTTAGTGGTGGTGTGGGATGTGGAAGGGTGGGTTAGTGGTGGTGTGGGACGTGGAGTGTGGGTTAGTGGAGGTGTGGGATGTGGAGGGTGGGTCAGTGGTGGTGTCGGATGTGGAGTGGTGGGTCAGTGGTGGTGTGCGATGTGGAGGGGTGGGTTAGTGATGGTGTGGGATGTGGATGGTGGGTTATTGATGGTGTGGGATGTGGAGGGTGGGCCAGTGATGGTGTGGGATGTGGAGGGTGGGTTAGTGATGGTGTGGGATGTGGAGGGTGGGTTAGTGATGGTTTGGGATGTGGAGGGGTGGGTTAGTGGTGGTGTCTGATGTGGAGAGTGGTTTAGTGGTGGTGTGGGATGTGGAGGGGTGGGTCAGTGATGGTGTGGGATGTGGAGGGTGGGTCAGTGGTGGTGTGGGATGTGGAGGGTGGGTTAGTGATGGTGTGGGATGTGGAGTGTGGGTTAGTGATGGTTTGGGATGTGGAGGGGTGGGTTAGTGGTGATGTGGGATGAGGAGGGGTGGGATAGTGATGGTGTGGGATGTGGAGGGGTGGGTTAGTGGTGGTGTGGGATGTGGAGTGGCGGGTTAGTGGTGGTGTGGGATGTGGAGGGGTGGGTTAGTGGTGATATGGGATGTGGAGGAGTGGGTTAGTGGTGGTGTGGGATGTGGAGGGGTGAGTTAGTGATGGTGTGGGATGTGGAGGGGTGGGTTAGTGATGGTGTGGGATGTCGATGGTGGGTTATTGATGGTGTGGGATGTGGATGGTGGGTTAGTGGTGGTGTGGGATGTGGAGGTGTGGGCTAGTGGTGGTGTGGGATGTGGGGGGGTGGATTAGTGATGCTGTGGGATGTGGAAGGGTGGGATAGTGATGCTGTGGGAAGTGGAGGGTGGGTTAGAGGTGATATGGGATGTGAAGGGTTGGGTTAGTGGTTGTGTGGGATGTGGAGGGGTGGGTTAGTGATGGTGTAGGATGTGGAGGGGTGGGTTAGTGATGGTGTGGGATGTGGAGGGTAGGTTAGTGATGGTGTGGGATGTGGAGGGGTGGGTTAGTGGTGGTGTGAGATGTGGAGGGTGGGTTAGTGATGGTGTGGGATGTGGAGGGGTGGGTTAGTGCTGATGTGGGATGTGGAGCGGTGGGTTAGTGCTGGTTTGGGATGTGGAGGGTGGGTTGTTGATGTGGGATGTGGAGATGTGGGTTGGTGGTGATGTGGGATGTGGTGGGTGGGTTAGTGATGGTGTGGGATGTGGAGGGGTGGGTTAGTGATGATGTGGGATGTGGAGCGGTGGGTTAGTGATGGTGTGGGATGTGGATGGTGGGTTATTGATGGATTGGGATGTGGAGGGTTGGTCAGTAATGGTGTGGGATGTGGAGGGTGGGTCAGTGGTGGTGTGGGATTTAGAGGGTGGGTTAGTGATGCTGTGGGATGCAGAGGAGTGGGTTAGTGATGCTGTGGGATGTGGAGGGGTGGGTTAGTGGTGATGTGGGATGTGGAGGGTGGGTTAGTGTTGGTGTGGGATGTGGATGGTAGGTTAGTGGTGATGTGGGATGTGGAGGGGTGGGTTAGTGATGGTGTGGGATGTGGAGGCGTGGGTTAGTGATGGTGGGGGATGTGGAGGGGTGGGTTAGTGGTGGTGTGAGATGTGGAGGGTGGGTTAGTGATGGTGTGGGATGTGGAGGGGTGGGTTAGTGGTGGTGTGGGATGTGGAAGGGTGGGTTAGTTGTGGTGTGGGACGTGGAGTGTGGGTTAGTGGAGGTGTGGGATGTGGAGGGTGGGTCAGTGGTGGTGTGGGATGTGGAGTGGTGGGTCAGTGGTGGTGTGGGATGTGGAGGGGTGGGTTAGTGATGGTGTGGGATGTGGATGGTGGGTTATTGATGGTGTGGGATGTGGAGGGTGGGCCAGTGATGGTGTGGGATGTGGAGGGTGGGTTAGTGATGGTGTGGGATGTGGAGGGTGGGTTAGTGATGGTTTGGGATGTGGAGGGGTGGGTTAGTGGTGATGTGGGATGTGGAGGGGTGGGTTAGTGATGGTGTGGGATGTGGAGGGGTGGGTTAGTGGTGGTGTGGGATGTGGAGTGGTGGGTTAGTGGTGGTGTGGGATGTGGAGGGGTGGGTTAGTGGTGGTGTGGGATGTGGAGTGGTGGGTCAGTGGTGGTGTGGGATGTGGAGTGTTGGGTTAGTGATGGTGTGTGATGTCGATGGTGCGTTATTGATGGTGTGGAATATGGATGGTGGGTTAGCTTTGGTGTGGGATGTGGAGGTGTGGGTTAGTGGTGGTGTGGGATGTGGAGGGGTGGGTTAGTGGTACTCTGGGAAGTGGAGGGGTGGGTTAGTGATGCTGTGGGATGTGGAGGGTGCGTTAGATATGATGTGGGATGTGAAGGGTTGGGTTAGTGGTGGTGTGGGATGTGGAGGGGTGGGTTAGTGGTGATGTGGGATGTGGAGGGTGGGTTAGTGATGGTGTGGGATGTGGAGGATGGGTTGTTGGTGTGGGATGTGGAGGGGGGTTTAGTAGTGGTGGGGGATGTGGAGGGTGGGTTACAGATGGTGTGGGAAGTGGAGGGGTGGGTTGGTGATGGTGTGGGATGTGGACGGTGGGTTAGAGGTGGTGTCTGATGTGGAGGGTGGTTTAGTGGTGGTGTGGGATGTGGAGGGTGGTTTCGTGGTGGTGTGGGATGTTGAGGGTGGGTTAGTGGTGGTGTGGGATGTGGAGTGGTGGGTTAGTGATGGTGTGGGATGTGGAGGTTGGGTTACTGATGGTGTGGGATGTGGAGGGGAGGGTTAGTGGTGGTGTGGGATGTGGAGGGGTGGGTTAGTGGTGGTGTCTGATGTGGAGGGTGGGTCAGTGGTGGTGTGGGATGTGGATGGTGGGTTACTGATGGTGTGGGATGTGGAGGGGAGGGTTAGTGGTGTTGTGGGATGTGGATGGTGGGTTACTGATGGTGTGGGATGTGGAGGGGAGGGTTAGTGGTGGTGTGGGATGTGGAGGGGTGGGTTAGTGGTGGTGTCTGATGTGGAGAGTGGTTTAGTGGTGGTGTGGGATGTGGAGGGTGGTTTCGTGGTGGTGTGGGATGTGGAGGGGTGGGTTAGTGGTGGTGTGGGATGTGTCTGGTGGGTTAGTGATGGTGTGGGATGTGGAGGGGTGGGTTAGTGGAGGTGTGGGATGTGGACGGGTGGGTTAGTCGAGGTGTGGGATGTGCAGGGGTGGGTTCGTGATGGTGTGGGATTTGGAGGGGTGGGTTAGTGGAGGTGTGGGATGTGGAGGGTAGGTTAGTGATGGTGTGGGATGTGGAGGGGTGGGTTAGTGGTGGTGTGAGATGTGGAGGGTGGGTTAGTGATGGTGTGGGATGTGGAGGGGTGGGTTAGTGATGGTGGGGGATGTGGAGGGGTGGGTTAGTGGTGGTGTGAGATGTGGAGGGTGGGTTAGTGATGGTGTGGGATATGGAGGGGTGGGTTAGTGGTGGTGTGGGATGTGGAAGGGTGGGTTAGTGGTGGTGTGGGACGTGGAGAGGGTTAGTGGAGGTGTGGGATGTGGAGGGTGGGTCAGTGGTGGTGTCGGATGTGGAGTGGTGGGTCAGTGGTGGTGTGCGATGTGGAGGGGTGGGTTAGTGATGGTGTGGGATGTGGATGGTGGGTTATTGATGGTGTGGGATGTGGAGGGTGGGCCAGTGATGGTGTGGGATGTGGAGGGTGGGTTAGTGATGGTGTGGGATGTGGAGGGTGGGTTAGTGATGGTTTGGGATGTGGAGGGGTGGGTTAATGGTGATGTGGGATGTGGAGTGGTGGGTTAGTGGTGGTGTCTGATGTGGAGAGTGGTTTAGTGGTGGTGTGGGATGTGGAGGGGTGGGTCAGTGATGGTGTGGGATGTGGAGGGTGGGTCAGTGGTGGTGTGGGATGTGGAGGGTGGGTTAGTGATGGTGTGGGATGTGGAGGGTGTGTTAGTGATGGTTTGGGATGTGGAGGGGTGGGTTAGTGGTGATGTGGGATGAGGAGGGGTGGGATAGTGATGGTGTGGGATGTGGATGGGTGGGTTAGTGGTGGTGTGGGATGTGGAGTGGCGGGTTAGTGGTGGTGTGGGATGTGGAGGGGTGGGTTAGTGGTGATATGGGATGTGGAGGAGTGGGTTAGTGGTGGTGTGGGATGTGGAGGGGTGAGTTAGTGATGGTGTGGGATGTGGAGGGGTGGGTTAGTGATGGTGTGGGATGTCGATGGTGGGTTATTGATGGTGTGGGATGTGGATGGTGGGTTAGTGGTGGTGTGGGATGTGGAGGTGTGGGCTAGTGGTGGTGTGGGATGTGGGGGGGTGGATTAGTGATGCTGTGGGATGTGGAAGGGTGGGATAGTGATGCTGTGGGAAGTGGAGGGTGGGTTAGTGGTGATATGGGATGTGAAGGGTTGGGTTAGTGGTTGTGTGGGATGTGGAGGGGTGGGTTAGTGATGGTGTAGGATGTGGAGGGGTGGGTTAGTGATGGTGTGGGATGTGGAGGGTAGGTTAGTGATGGTGTGGGATGTGGAGGGGTGGGTTAGTGGTGGTGTGAGATGTGGAGGGTGGGTTAGTGATGGTGTGGGATGTGGAGGGGTGGGTTAGTGCTGATGTGGGATGTGGAGCGGTGGGTTAGTGCTGGTTTGGGATGTGGAGGGTGGGTTGTTGGTGTGGGATGTGGAGATGTGGGTTGGTGGTGATGTGGGATGTGGTGGGTGGGTTAGTGATGGTGTGGGATGTGGAGGGGTGGGTTAGTGATGATGTGGGATGTGGAGCGGTGGGTTAGTGATGGTGTGGGATGTGGATGGTGGGTTATTGATGGATTGGGATGTGGAGGGTTGGTCAGTAATGGTGTGGGATGTGGAGGGTGGGTCAGTGGTGGTGTGGGATTTAGAGGGTGGGTTAGTGATGCTGTGGGATGCGGAGGAGTGGGTTAGTGATGCTGTGGGATGTGGAGGGGTGGGTTAGTGGTGATGTGGGATGTGGAGGGTGGGTTAGTGTTGGTGTGGGATGTGGATGGTGGGTTAGTGGTGATGTGGGATGTGGAGGGGTGGGTTAGTGATGGTGTGGGATGTGGAGGCGTGGGTTAGTGATGGTGGGGGATGTGGAGGGGTGGGTTAGTGGTGGTGTGAGATGTGGAGGGTGGGTTAGTGATGGTGTGGGATGTGGAGGGGTGGGTTAGTGGTGGTGTGGGATGTGGAAGGGTGGGTTAGTGGTGGTGTGGGACGTGGAGTGTGGGTTAGTGGAGGTGTGGGATGTGGAGGGTGGGTCAGTGGTGGTGTGGGATGTGGAGTGGTGGGTCAGTGGTGGTGTGGGATGTGGAGGGGTGGGTTAGTGATGGTGTGGGATGTGGATGGTGGGTTATTGATGGTGTGGGATGTGGAGTGTGGGCCAGTGATGGTGTGGGATGTGGAGGGTGGGTTAGTGATGGTGTGGGATGTGGAGGGTGGGTTAGTGATGGTTTGGGATGTGGAGGGGTGGGTTAGTGGTGATGTGGGATGTGGAGGGGTGGGTTAGTGATGGTGTGGGATGTGGAGGGGTGGGTTAGTGGTGGTGTGGGATGTGGAGTGGTGGGTTAGTGGTGGTGTGGGATGTGGAGGGGTGGGTTAGTGGTGGTGTGGGATGTGGAGTGGTGGGTCAGTGGTGGTGTGGGATGTGGAGTGTTGGGTTAGTGATGGTGTGTGATGTCGATGGTGGGTTATTGATGGTGTGGAATATGGATGGTGGGTTAGTGATGGTGTGGGATGTGGAGGATGGGTTGTTGGTGTGGGATGTGGAGGGGGGTTTAGTAGTGGTGGGGGATGTGGAGGGTGGGTTACAGATGGTGTGGGAAGTGGAGGGGTGGGTTGGTGATGGTGTGGGATGTGGACGGTGGGTTAGAGGTGGTGTCTGATGTGGAGGGTGGTTTAGTGGTGGTGTGGGATGTGGAGGGTGGTTTCGTGGTGGTGTGGGATGTTGAGGGTGGGTTAGTGGTGGTGTGGGATGTGGAGTGGTGGGTTAGTGATGGTGTGGGATGTGGAGGTTGGGTTACTGATGGTGTGGGATGTGGAGGGGAGGGTTAGTGGTGGTGTGGGATGTGGAGGGGTGGGTTAGTGGTGGTGTCTGATGTGGAGGGTGGGTCAGTGGTGGTGTGGGATGTGGATGGTGGGTTACTGATGGTGTGGGATGTGGAGGGGAGGGTTAGTGGTGTTGTGGGATGTGGATGGTGGGTTACTGATGGTGTGGGATGTGGAGGGGAGGGTTAGTGGTGGTGTGGGATGTGGAGGGGTGGGTTAGTGGTGGTGTCTGATGTGGAGAGTGGTTTAGTGGTGGTGTGGGATGTGGAGGGTGGTTTCGTGGTGGTGTGGGATGTGGAGGGGTGGGTTAGTGGTGGTGTGGGATGTGTCTGGTGGGTTAGTGATGGTGTGGGATGTGGAGGGGTGGGTTAGTGGAGGTGTGGGATGTGGACGGGTGGGTTAGTCGAGGTGTGGGATGTGCAGGGGTGGGTTCGTGATGGTGTGGGATTTGGAGGGGTGGGTTAGTGGAGGTGTGGGATGTGGAGGTGTTGGTTAGTGATGGAGTGGGATGTGGAGGGGAATTTAGTAGTGGTGGGGGATGTGGAGGGTGGGTTATTGATGGTGTGGGATGTGGAGGGGTGGGTTAGTGGTGGTGTGGGATGTGGTGGGTGGGTTAGTGGAGGTGTTGGATGTGGAGGGTGGGTTAGTGATGGTGTGGGATGTGGAGGGTTGGGTTAGTGGTGGTGTGGGAAGTGGAGGGGTGGGTTAGTGATGGTGTGGGATGTGGAGGGGTGGGTTAGTTGTGGTATGGGATGTGGAGGGGTGGGTTAGTTGTGGTGTGGGATATGGAGCGGTGGATTAGTGATGGTGTGGGATGTGGTGGGGAGGGTTAGTGATGGTGTGGGATGTGGAGGGGTGGGTTAGTGGAGGTGTGGGATGTGGAGGGGTGATTAAGTGATGGTGCTGGATGTGGAGGGGTGGGTTAGTGGAGGTGTGGGATGTGTAGAGGTGGGTTAGTGGAGGTGTGGGATGTGGTGCGTGGGTTAGTGATGGTGTGGGATGTGGTGGGGAGGGTTAGTGATGGTGTGGGATGTGGAGGGGTGGGTTAGTGGTGGCGTGGGATGAGGAGGGTGGGTTAGTGATGGTGTTGGATGTGGTGGGTGGGTTAGTGGTGGTGTGGGATGTGGAGGGAGGGTTAGTGGTGGTGTGGGATGTGGAGGGTGGGTCAGTGGTGGTGTGGGATGTGGAGGGGTGTGGCAGTGGTGGTGTGGGATGTGGAGGGGTGGGTTAGTGATGGTGTGGGATGGGATGGTGGGTTATTGATGGTGTGGGATGTGGAGGGTGGGTTAGTGATGGTGTGGGATGTGGAGGGGTGGGTTAGTGCTGATGTGGGATGTGGAGGGGTGGGTCTGTGGTGGTGTGGGATGTGGAGTGGTGGGTTAGTGGTGGTGTGGGATGTGGAGGGTAGGTTAGTGATGGTGTGGGATGTGGAGGGGTGGGTTAGTGGTGGTGTGGGATGTGGAGGTGTGGGCTAGTGATGGTGTGGGATGTGGAGGGGTGGGTTAGTGGTGGTGTGAGATGTGGAGGGTGGGTTAGTGATGGTGTGGGATGTGGAGGGGTGGGTTAGTGCTGATGTGGGATGTGGAGGGGTGGGTCTGTGGTGGTGTGGGATGTGGAGTGGTGGGTTAGTGGTGGTGTGGGATGTGGAGGGTAGGTTAGTGATGGTGTGGGATGTGGAGGGGTGGGTTAGTGGTGGTGTGAGATGTGGAGGGTGGGTTAGTGATGGTGTGGGATGTGGAGGGGTGGGTTAGTGCTGGTGTGGGATGTGGAGGGTGGGTTGTTGGTGTGGGATGTGGAGATGTGGGTTGGTGGTGATGTGGGATGTGGTGGGTGGTTTAGTGATGGTGTGGGATGTGGAGGGGTGGGTTAGTGATGATGTGGGATGTGGAGCGGTGGGTAAGTGATGGTGTGGGATGTGGATGGTGGGTTATTGATGGTGTGGGATGTGGAGGGTGTGTCAGTAATGGTGTGGGATGTGGAGGGTGGGTCAGTGGTGGTGTGGGATTTGGAGGGTGGGTTAGTGATGCTGTGGGATGTGGAGGAGTGGGTTAGTGATGCTGTGGGATTTGGAGGGGTGGGTTAGTGGTGATGTGGGATGTGGAGGGTGGGTTAGTGTTGGTGTGGGATGTGGATGGTGGGTTAGTGTTGATGTGGGATGTGGAGGGGTGGGTTAGTGATGGTGTGGGATGTGGAGGCATGGGTTAGTGATGGTGGGGGATGTGGAGGGGTGGGTTAGTGGTGGTGTGAGATGTGGAGGGTGGGATAGTGATGGTGTGGGATGTGGTGGGGTGGGTTAGTGGTGGTGTGGGATGTGGAAGGGTGGGTTAGTGGTGGTGTGGGACGTGGAGTGTGGGTTAGTGGAGGTGTGGGATGTGGAGGGTGGGTCAGTGGTGGTGTGGGATGTGGAGTGGTGGGTCAGTGGTGGTGTGGGATGTGCAGGGGTGGGTTAGTGATGGTGTGGGATGTGGATGGTGGGTTTTTGATGGTGTGGGATGTGGAGGGTGGGCCAGTGATGGTGTGGGATGTGGAGGGTGGGTTAGTGAAGGTGTGGGATGTGGAGGGTGGGTTAGTTATGGTTTGGGATGTGGCGGGGTGGGTTAGTGGTGATGTGGGATGTGGAGGGGTGGGTTAGTGATGGTGTGGGATGTGGAGGGGTGGGTTAGTGGTGGTGTGGAATGTGGATGGTGGGTTAGTTGTGGTGTGGGATGTGGAGGTGTGGGTTAGTGGTGGTGTGGGATGTGGAGGGGTGGGTTAGTGGTGGTGTGGGATGTGGGGGGGGTGGGTTAGTGATACTGTGGGAAGTGGAGGGGTGGTTTAGTGATGCTGTGGGATGTGGAGGGTGGGTTAGTGATGATGTGGTATGTGAAGTGTTGGGTTAGTGGTGGTGTGGGATGTGGAGGGGTGGGTTAGTGGTGATGTGGGATGTGGAGGGTGGGTTAGTGATGGTGTGGGATGTGGAGGATGGGTTGTTGGTGTGGGATGTGGAGGGGGGTTTAGTAGTGGTGGGGGATGTGGAGGGTGGGTTACAGATGGTGTGGGAAGTGGAAGGGTGGGTTAGTAGTGGTGTGGGATGTGGAGTGGTGGGTTAGTGGTGGTGTGGGATGTGGAGGGTGGTTTCGTGGTGGTGTGGGATGTTGAGGGTGGGTTAGTGGTGGTGTGGGATGTGGAGTGGTGGGTTAGTGATTGTGTGGGATGTGGAGGTTGGGTTACTGATGGTGTGGGATGTGGAGGGGAGGGTTAGTGGTGGTGTGGGATGTGGAGGGGTGGGTTAGTGGTGGTGTCTGATGTGGAGGGTGGGTCAGTGGTGGTGTGGGATGTGGATGGTGGTTTACTGATGGTGTGGGATGTGGAGGGGAGGGTTAGCGGTGGTGTGGGATGTGGATGGTGGGTTACTGATGGTGTGGGATGTGGAGGGGTGGGTTAGTGGAGGTGTGGGATGTGGACGGGTGGGTTAGTCGAGGTGTGGGATGTGCAGGGGTGGGTTCGTGATGGTGTGGGATGTGGAGGTGTTGGTTAGTGATGGAGTGGGATGTGGAGGGGAATTTAGTAGTGGTGGGGGATGTGGAGGGTGGGTTATTGATGGTGTGGGATGTGTAGGGGTGGGTTAGTGGTGGTGTGGGATGTGGTGGGTGGATTAGTGGAGGTGTTGGATGTGGAGGGTGGGTTAGTGATGGTGTGGGATGTGGAGGGTTGGGTTAGTGGTGGTGTGGGTAGTGGAGGGGTGGGTTAGTGATGGTGTGGGATGTGGAGGGGTGGGTTAGTTGTGGTATGGGATGTGGAGGGGTGGGTTAGTTGTGGTGTGGGATATGGAGCGGTGGATTAGTGATGGTGTGGGATGTGGTGGGGAGGGTTAGTGATGGTGTGGGATGTGGAGGGGTGGGTTAGTGGAGGTGTGGGATGTGGAGGGGTGGTTAAGTGATGGTGCTGGATGTGGAGGGGTGAGTTAGTGGAGGTGTGGGATGTGTAGGGGTGGGTTAGTGGAGGTGTGGGATGTGGAGCGTGGGTTAGTGATGGTGTGGGATGTGGTGGGGAGGGTTAGTGATGGTGTGGGATGTGGAGGGGTGGGTTAGTGGTGGCGTGGGATGAGGAGGGTGGGTTAGTGATGGTGTTGGATGTGGTGGGTGGGTTAGTGGTGGTGTGGGATGTGGAGGGAGGGTTAGTGGTGGTGTGGGATGTGGAGGGTGGGTCAGTGGTGGTGTGGGATGTGGAGGGGTGGGGCAGTGGTGGTGTGGGATGTGGAGGGGTGGGTTAGTGATGGTGTGGGATGGGATGGTGGGTTATTGATGGTGTGGGATGTGGAGGGTGGGTTAGTGATGGTGTGGGATGTGGAGTGGTGGGTTAGTGCTGATGTGGGATGTGGAGGGGTGGGTCTGTGGTGGTGTGGGATGTGGAGTGGTGGGTTAGTGGTGGTGTGGGATGTGGAGGGTAGGTTAGTGATGGTGTGGGATGTGGAGGGGTGGGTTAGTGGTGGTGTGGGATGTGGAGGTGTGGGCTAGTGATGGTGTGGGATGTGGAGGGGTGGGTTAGTGGTGGTGTGAGATGTGGAGGGTGGGTTAGTGATGGTGTGGGATGTGGAGGGGTGGGTTAGTGCTGATGTGGGATGTGGAGGGGTGGGTCTGTGGTGGTGTGGGATGTGGAGTGGTGGGTTAGTGGTGGTGTGGGATGTGGAGGGTAGGTTAGTTATGGTGTGGGATGTGGAGGTGTGGGTTAGTGGTGGTGTGAGATGTGGAGGGTGGGTTAGTGATGGTGTGGGATGTGGAGGGGTGGGTTAGTGCTGGTGTGGGATGTGGAGGGTGGGTTGTTGGTGTGGGATGTGGAGATGTGGGTTGGTGGTGAAGTGGGATGTGGTGGGTGGTTTAGTGATGGTGTGGGATGTGGAGGGGTGGGTTAGTGATGATGTGGGATGTGGAGCGGTGGGTTAGTGATGGTGTGGGATGTGGATGGTGGGTTATTGATGGTGTGGGATGTGGAGGGTGTGTCAGTAATGGTGTGGGATGTGGAGGGTGGGTCAGTGGTGGTGTGGGATTTGGAGGGTGGGTTAGTGATGCTGTGGGATGTGGAGGAGTGGGTTAGTGATGCTGTGGGATTTGGAGGGGTGGGTTAGTGGTGATGTGGGATGTGGAGGGTGGGTTAGTGTTGGTGTGGGATGTGGATGGTGGGTTAGTGGTGATGTGGGATGTGGAGGGGTGGGTTAGTGATGGTGTGGGATGTGGAGGCATGGGTTAGTGATGGTGGGGGATGTGGAGGGGTGGGTTAGTGGTGGAGTGAGATGTGGAGGGTGGGATAGTGATGGTGTGGGATGTGGAGGGGTGGGTTAGTGGTGGTGTGGGATGTGGAAGGGTGGGTTAGTGGTGGTGTGGGACGTGGAGTGTGGGTTAGTGGAGGTGTGGGATGTGGAGGGTGGGTCAGTGGTGGTGTGGGATGTGGAGTGGTGGGTCAGTGGTGGTGTGGGATGTGGAGGGGTGGGTTAGTGATGGTGTGGGATGTGGATGGTGGGTTTTTGATGGTGTGGGATGTGAAGGGTGGGCCAGTGATGGTGTGGGATGTGGAGGGTTGGTTAGTGATGGTGTGGGATGTGGAGGGTGGGTTAGTGATGGTTTGGGATGTGACGGGGTGGGTTAGTGGTGATGTGGGATGTGGAGGGGTGGGTTAGTGATGGTGTGGGATGTGGAGGGGTGGGTTAGTGGTGGTGTGGAATGTGGATGGTGGGTTAGTTGTGGTGTGGGATGTGGAGGTGTGGGTTAGTGGTGGTGTGGGATGTGGAGGGGTGGGTTAGTGGTTGTGTGGGATGTGGTGGGGGGTGGGTTAGTGATACTGTGGGAAGTGGAGGGGTGGTTTAGTGATGCTGTGGGATGTGGAGGGTGGGTTAGTGATGATGTGGTATGTGAAGGGTTGGGTTAGTGGTGGTGTGGGATGTGGAGGGGTGGGTTAGTGGTGATGTGAGATGTGGAGGGTGGGATAGTGATGGTGTGGGATGTGGAGGGGTGGGTTAGTGGTGGTGTGAGATGTGGAGGGTGGGTTAGTTATGGTGTGGGATGTGGAGGGGTGGGTTAGTGGTGGTGTGAGATGTGGAGGGTGGGTTAGTGATGGTGTGGGATGTGGAGGGGTGGGTTAGTGCTGGTGTGGGATGTGGAGGGTGGGTTGTTGGTGTGGGATGTGGAGATGTGGGTTGGTGGTGAAGTGGGATGTGGTGGGTGGTTTAGTGATGGTGTGGGATGTGGAGGGGTGGGTTAGTGATGATGTGGGATGTGGAGCGGTGGGTTAGTGATGGTGTGGGATGTGGATGGTGGGTTATTGATGGTGTGGGATGTGGAGGGTGTGTCAGTAATGGTGTGGGATGTGGAGGGTGGGTCAGTGGTGGTGTGGGATTTGGAGGGTGGGTTAGTGATGCTGTGGGATGTGGAGGAGTGGGTTAGTGATGCTGTGGGATTTGGAGGGGTGGGTTAGTGGTGATGTGGGATGTGGAGGGTGAGTTAGTGTTGGTGTGGGATGTGGATGGTGGGTTAGTGGTGATGTGGGATGTGGAGGGGTGGGTTAGTGATGGTGTGGGATGTGGAGGCATGGGTTAGTGATGGTGGGGGATGTGGAGGGGTGGGTTAGTGGTGGAGTGAGATGTGGAGGGTGGGATAGTGATGGTGTGGGATGTGGAGGGGTGGGTTAGTGGTGGTGTGGGATGTGGAAGGGTGGGTTAGTGGTGGTGTGGGACGTGGAGTGTGGGTTAGTGGAGGTGTGGGATGTGGAGGGTGGGTCAGTGGTGGTGTGGGATGTGGAGTGGTGGGTCAGTGCTGGTGTGGGATGTGGAGGGGTGGGTTAGTGATGGTGTGGGATGTGGATGGTGGGTTTTTGATGGTGTGGGATGTGGAGGGTTGGTTAGTGATGGTGTGGGATGTGGAGGGTGGGTTAGTGATGGTTATGGATGTGACGGGGTGGGTTAGTGGTGATGTGGGATGTGGAGGGGTGGGTTAGTGATGGTGTGGGATGTGGAGGGGTGGGTTAGTGGTGGTGTGGAATGTGGATGGTGGGTTAGTTGTGGTGTGGGATGTGGAGGTGTGGGTTAGTGGTGGTGTGGGATGTGGAGGGGTGGGTTAGTGGTTGTGTGGGATGTGGTGGGGGGTGGGTTAGTGATACTGTGGGAAGTGGAGGGGTGGTTTAGTGATGCTGTGGGATGTGGAGGGTGGGTTAGTGATGATGTGGTATGTGAAGGGTTGGGTTAGTGGTGGTGTGGGATGTGGAGGGGTGGGTTAGTGGTGATGTGAGATGTGGAGGGTGGGATAGTGATGGTGTGGGATGTGGAGGGGTGGGTTAGTGGTGGTGTGGGATGTGGAAGGGTGGGTTAGTGGTGGTGTGGGACGTGGAGTGTGGGTTAGTGGAGGTGTGGGATGTGGAGGGTGGGTCAGTGGTGGTGTGGGATGTGCAGTGGTGGGTCAGTGGTGGTGTGGGATGTGGCGGGGTGGGTTAGTGATGGTGTGGGATGTGGATGGTGGGTTTTTGATTGTGTGGGATGTGGAGGGTGGGCCAGTGATGGTGTGGGATGTGGAGCGTGGGTTAGTGATGGTGTGGGATGTGGAGGTTGGGTTAGTAATGGTTTGGGATGTGGCGGGGTGGGTTAGTGGTGATGTGGGATGTGGAGGGGTGGGTTAGTGATGGTGTGGGATGTGGAGGGGTGGGTTAGTGGTGGTGTGGAATGTGGATGGTGGGTTAGTTGTGGTGTGGGATGTGGAGGTGTGGGTTAGTGGTGGTGTGGGATGTGGAGGGGTGGGTTAGTGGTGGTGTGGGATGTGGGGGGGTGGGTTAGTGATACTGTGGGAAGTGGAGGGGTGGTTTAGTGATGCTGTGGGATGTGGAGGGTGGGTTAGTGATGATGTGGTAT
Source organism: Hypanus sabinus (assembly GCF_030144855.1). NCBI lineage: Eukaryota > Metazoa > Chordata > Chondrichthyes > Myliobatiformes > Dasyatidae > Hypanus > Hypanus sabinus. The sequence goes on from NW_026779232.1 coordinate 38,375, forward strand.
GTGAAGGGTTGGGTTAGTGGTGGTGTGGGATGTGGAGGGGTGGGTTAGTGGTGATGTGGGATGTGGAGGGTGGGTTAGTGATGGTGTGGGATGTGGAGGATGGGTTGTTGGTGTGGGATGTGGAGGGGGGTTTAGTAGTGGTGGGGGATGTGGAGGGTGGGTTACAGATGGTGTGGGAAGTGGAGGGGTGGGTTAGTAGTGGTGTGGGATTTGGAGTGGTGGGTTAGTGATTGTGTGGGATGTGGAGGTTGGGTTACTGATGGTGTGGGATGTGGAGGGGAGGGTTAGTGGTGGTGTGGGATGTGGAGGGTAGTTTCGTGGTGGTGTGGGATGTTGAGGGTGGGTTAGTGGTGGTGTGGGATGTGGAGTGGTGGGTTAGTGATTGTGTGGGATGTGGAGGTTGGGTTACTGATGGTGTGGGATGTGGAGGGGAGGGTTAGTAGTGGTGTGGGATGTGGAGGGGTGGGTTAGTGGTGGTGTCTAATGTGGAGGGAGGGTCAGTGGTGGTGTGGGATGTGGAGGGTGGTTTACTGATGGTGTGGGATGTGGAGGGGAGGGTTAGCGGTGGTGTGGGATGTGGATGGTGGGTTACTGATGGTGTGGGATGTGGAGGGATGGGTTAGTGGAGGTGTGGGATGTGGACGGGTGGGTTAGTCGAGGTGTGGGATGTGCAGGGGTGGGTTCGTGATGGTGTGGGATTTGGAGGGGTGGGTTAGTGGAGGTGTGGGATGTGGAGGTGTTGGTTAGTGATGGAGTGGGATGTGGAGGGGAATTTAGTAGTGGTGGGGGATGTGGAGGGTGGGTTATTGATGGTGTGGGATGTGGAGGGGTGGGTTAGTGGTGGTGTGGGATGTGGTGGGTAGGTTAGTGGAGGTGTTGGATGTGGAGGGTGGGTTAGTGATGGTGTGGGATGTGGAGGGTTGGGTTAGTGGTGGTGTGGGAAGTGGAGGGGTGGGTTAGTGATGGTGTGGGATGTGGAGGGTTGGGTTAGTTGTGGTATGGGATGTGGAGGGGTGGGTTAGTTGTGGTGTGGGATATGGAGCGGTGGATTAGTGATGGTGTGGGATGTGGTGGGGAGGGTTAGTGATGGTGTGGGATGTGGAGGGGTGGGTTAGTGGAGGTGTGGGATGTGGAGGGGTGGTTAAGTGATGGTGCTGGATGTGGAGGGGTGGGTTAGTGGAGGTGTGGGATGTGTAGGGGTGGGTTAGTGGAGGTGTGGGATGTGGAGCGTGGGTTAGTGATGGTGTGGGATGTGGTGGGGAGGGTTAGTGATGGTGTGGGATGTGGAGGGGTGGGTTAGTGGTGGCGTGGGATGAGGAGGGTGGGTTAGTGATGGTGTTGGATGTGGTGGGTGGGTTAGTGGTGGTGTGGGATGTGGAGGGAGGGTTAGTGGTGGTGTGGGATGTGGAGGGTGGGTCAGTGGTGGTGTGGGATGTGGAGGGGTGGGGCAGTGGTGGTGTGGGATGTGGAGGGGTGGGTTAGTGATGGTGTGGGATGGGATGGTGGGTTATTGATGGTGTGGGATGTGGAGGGTGGGTTAGTGATGGTGTGGGATGTGGAGGGGTGGGTTAGTGCTGATGTGGGATGTGGAGGGGTGGGTCTGTGGTGGTGTGGGATGTGGAGTGGTGGGTTAGTGGTGGTGTGGGATGTGGAGGGTTGGTTAGTGATGGTGTGGGATGTGGAGGGGTGGGTTAGTGGTGGTGTGGGATGTGGAGGTGTGGGCTAGTGATGGTGTGGGATGTGGAGGGGTGGGTTAGTGGTGGTGTGAGATGTGGAGGGTGGGTTAGTGATGGTGTGGGATGTGGAGGGGTGGGTTAGTGCTGATGTGGGATGTGGAGGGGTGGGTCTGTGGTGGTGTGGGATGTGGAGTGGTGTGTTAGTGGTGGTGTGGGATGTGGAGGGTAGGTTAGTGATGGTGTGGGATGTGGAGGGGTGGGTTAGTGGTGGTGTGAGATGTGGAGGGTGGGTTAGTGATGGTGTGGGATGTGGAGGGGTGGGTTAGTGCTGGTGTGGGATGTGGAGGGTGGGTTGTTGGTGTGGGATGTGGAGATGTGGGTTGGTGGTGATGTGGGATGTGGTGGGTGGTTTAGTGATGGTGTGGGATGTGGAGGGGTGGGTTAGTGATGATGTGGGATGTGGAGCGGTGGGTTAGTGATGGTGTGGGATGTGGATGGTGGGTTATTGATGGTGTGGGATGTGGAGGGTGTGTCAGTAATGGTGTGGGATGTGGAGGGTGGGTCAGTGGTGGTGTGGGATTTGGAGGGTGGGTTAGTGATGCTGTGGGATGTGTAGGAGTGGGTTAGTGATGCTGTGGGATTTGGAGGGGTGGGTTAGTGGTGATGTGGGATGTGGAGGGTGGGTTAGTGTTGGTGTGGGATGTGGATGGTGGGTTAGTGGTGATGTGGGATGTGGAGGGGTGGGTTAGTGATGGTGTGGGATGTGGAGGCATGGGTTAGTGATGGTGGGGGATGTGGAGGGGTGGGTTAGTGGTGGTGTGAGATGTGGAGGTTGGGATAGTGATGGTGTGGGATGTGGAGGGGTGGGTTAGTGGTGGTGTGGGATGTGGAAGGGTGGGTTAGTGGTGGTGTGGGACGTGGAGTGTGGGTTAGTGGAGGTGTGGGATGTGGAGGGTGGGTCAGTGGTGGTGTGGGATGTGGAGTGGTGGGTCAGTGGTGGTGTGGGATGTGGAGGGGTGGGTTAGTGATGGTGTGGGATGTGGATGGTGGGTTTTTGATGGTGTGGGATGTGGAGGGTGGGCCAGTGATGGTGTGGGATGTGGAGGGTGGGTTAGTGATGGTGTGGGATGTGGAGGGTGGGTTAGTGATGGTTTGGGATGTGGCGGGGTGGGTTAGTGGTGATGTGGGATGTGGAGGGTTGGGTTAGTGATGGTGTGGGATGTGGAGGGGTGGGTTAGTGGTGGTGTGGAATGTGGATGGTGGGTTAGTTGTGGTGTGGGATGTGGAGGTGTGGGTTAGTGGTGGTGTGGGATGTGGAGGGGTGGGTTAGTGGTTGTGTGGGATGTGGGGGGGGGTGGGTTAGTGATACTGTGGGAAGTGGAGGGGAGGTTTAGTGATGCTGTGGGATGTGGAGGGTGGGTTAGTGATGATGTGGTATGTGAAGGGTTGGGTTAGTGGTGGTGTGGGATGTGGAGGGGTGGGTTAGTGGTGATGTGGGATGTGGAGGGTGGGTTAGTGATGGTGTGGGATGTGGAAGATGGGTTGTTGGTGTGGGATGTGGAGGGGGGTTTAGTAGTGGTGGGGGATGTGGAGGGTGGGTTACAGATGGTGTGGGAAGTGGAGGGGTGGGTTAGTAGTGGTGTGGGATGTGGAGTGGTGGGTTAGTGATTGTGTGGGATGTGGAGGTTGGGTTACTGATGGTGTGGGATGTGGAGGGGAGGGTTAGTGGTGGTGTGGGATGTGGAGGGTGGTTTCGTGGTGGTGTGGGATGTTGAGGGTGGGTTAGTGGTGGTGTGGGATGTGGAGTGGTGGGTTAGTGATTGTGTGGGATGTGGAGGTTGGGTTACTGATGGTGTGGGATGTGGAGGGGAGGGTTAGTGGTGGTGTGGGATGTGGAGGGGTGGGTTAGTGGTGGTGTCTGATGTGGAGGGTGGGTCAGTGGTGGTGTGGGATGTGGATGGTGGTTTACTGATGGTGTGGGATGTGGAGGGGAGGGTTAGCGGTGGTGTGGGATGTGGATGGTGGGTTACTGATGGTGTGGGATGTGGAGGGGTTGGTCAGTGGTGGTGTGGGATGTGGAGGGGTGGGTTAGTGGTGGTGTCTGATGTGGAGGGGTGGGTTAGTGATGGTGTGGGATGTGGTTGGTGGGTTACTGATGGTGTGGGATGTGGAGGGGAGGGTTAGTGGTGGTGTGGGATGTGGAGGGGTGGGTTAGTGGTGGTGTCTGATGTGGAGAGTGGTTTAGTGGTGGTGTGGGATGTGGAGGGTGGTTTCGTGGTGGTGTGGGATGTGGAGGGGTGGGTTAGTCGAGGTGTGGGATGAGCAGGGGTGGGTTCGTGATGGTGTGGGATTTGGAGGGGTGGGTTAGTGGAGGTGTGGGATGTGGAGGTGTTGGTTAGTGATGGAGTGGGATGTGGAGGGGAATTTAGTAGTGGTGGGGGATGTGGAGGGTGGGTTAGTGATGGTGTGGGATGTGAAGGGGTGGGTTAGTGGTGTTGTGGGATGTGGTGGGTGGGTTAGTGGAGGTGTTGGATGTGGAGGGTGGGTTAGTGGTGGTGTGGGATGGGATGGTGGGTTATTGATGGTGTGGGATGTGGAGTGTGGGTCAGTGATGTTGTAGGATGTGGAGGGGAATTTAGTAGTGGTGGGGGATGTGGAGGGTGGGTTAGTGATGGGGTGGGATGTGGAGGGTTGGGTTAGTGGTGGTGTGGGAAGTGGAGGGGTGGGTTAGTGATAGTGTGGGATGTGGAGGGTGGGTTAGTGGTGGTGTGGGATGGGATGGTGGGTTATTGATGGTGTGGGATGTGGAGTGTGGGTCAGTGATGGTGTAGGATGTGGAGGGTTGGTCAGTGGTGGTGTGGGATGTGGAGGGTGGGTTAGTGATGGTGTGGGAAGTGGAGGGTGGGTTAGTGATTGTTTGGGATGTGGAGGGGTGGGTTAGTGGTGATGTGGGATGCAGAGTGGTGGGGTTAGTGGTGGTGTCTGATGTGGAGTGTGGTTTAGTGGTGGTGTGGGATGTGGAGGGGTGGGTCAGTGATGGTGTGGGATGTGGAGGGTGGGTCAGTGGTGGTGTGGGATGTGGAGGGTGGGTTAGTGATGGTGTGGGATGTGGAGGGTGGGTTAGTGATGGTTTGGGATGTGGAGGTGTGGGTTAGTGGTGATGTGGGATGAGGAGGGGTGGGTTAGTGATAGTGTGGGATGTGGAGGGGTGGGTTAGTGGTGGTGTGGAATGTGGAGGGGTGGGTTAGTGGTGATATGGGATGTGGAGGAGTGGGTTAGTGGTGGTGTGGGATGTGGAGTGTCGGGTTAGTGGTGGTGTGGGATGTGGAGTGGCGGGTTAGTGGTGGTGTGGGATGTGGAGGGGTGGGTTAGTGGTGATATGGGATGTGGAGGAGTGGGTTAGTGGTGGTGTGGGATGTGGAGGGGTGGGTTAGTGATGGTGTGGGATGTGGAGGGGTGGGTTAGTGATGGTGTGGCATGTCGATGGTGGGTTATTGATGGTGTGGGATGTGGATGGTGGGTTAGTGGTGGTGTGGGATGTGGAGGTGTGGGCTAGTGGTGGTGTGGGATGTGGGGGGGTGGATTAGTGATGCTGTGGGATGTGGAAGGGTGGGATAGTGATGCTGTGGGAAGTGGAGGGTGGGTTAGTGGTGATGTGGGATGTGAAGGGTTGGGTTAGTGGTGGTGTGGGATGTGGAGGGGTGGGTTAGTGATGGTGTGGGATGTGGAGGGGTGGGTTAGTGATGGTGTGGGATGTGGAGGGTAGGTTAGTGATGGTGTGGGATGTGGAGGGGTGGGTTAGTGGTGGTGTGAGATGTGGAGGGTGGGTTAGTGATGGTGTGGGATGTGGAGGGTGGTTTAGTGCTGATGTGGGATGTGGAGCGGTGGGTTAGTGCTGGTTTGGGATGTGGAGGGTGGGTTGTTGGTGTGGGATGTGGAGATGTGGGTTGGTGGTGTGAGATGTGGTGGGTGCGTTAGTAATGGTGTGGGATGTGGAGGGGTGGGTTAGTGATGGTGTGGGATGTGGATGGTGGGTTATTGATGGTGTGGGATGTGGAGGGTTGGTCAGTAATGGTGTGGGATGTGGAGGGTGGGTCAGTGGTGGTGTGGGATTTGGAGGGGTGGGTTAGTGGTGATATGGGATGTGGAGGAGTGGGTTAGTGGTGGTGTGGGATGTGGAGGGGTGGGTTAGTGATGGTGTGGGATGTGGAGGGGTGGGTTAGTGATGGTGTGGCATGTCGATGGTGGGTTATTGATGGTGTGGGATGTGGATGGTGGGTTAGTGGTGGTGTGGGATGTGGAGGTGTGGGCTAGTGGTGGTGTGGGATGTGGGGGGGTGGATTAGTGATGCTGTGGGATGTGGAAGGGTGGGATAGTGATGCTGTGGGAAGTGGAGGGTGGGTTAGTGGTGATGTGGGATGTGAAGGGTTGGGTTAGTGGTGGTGTGGGATGTGGAGGGGTGGGTTAGTGATGGTGTGGGATGTGGAGGGTAGGTTAGTGATGGTGTGGGATGTGGAGGGGTGGGTTAGTGGTGGTGTGAGATGTGGAGGGTGGGTTAGTGATGGTGTGGGATGTGGAGGGGTGGTTTAGTGCTGATGTGGGATGTGGAGCGGTGGGTTAGTGCTGGTTTGGGATGTGGAGGGTGGGTTGTTGGTGTGGGATGTGGAGATGTGGGTTGGTGGTGTGAGATGTGGTGGGTGCGTTAGTAATGGTGTGGGATGTGGAGGGGTGGGTTAGTGATGGTGTGGGATGTGGATGGTGGGTTATTGATGGTGTGGGATGTGGAGGGTTGGTCAGTAATGGTGTGGGATGTGGAGGGTGGGTCAGTGGTGGTGTGGGATTTGGAGGGTGGGTTAGTGATGCTGTGGGATGCGGAGGAGTGGGTTAGTGATGCTGTGGGATGTGGAGGGGTGGGTTAGTGGTGATGTGGGGATGTGGAGGGTGGGTTAGTGTTGGTGTGGGAAGTGGATGGTGGGTTAGTGGTGATGTGGGATGTGGAGGGGTGGGTTAGTGATGGTGTGCGATGTGGAGGCGTGGGTTAGTGATGGTGGGGGATGTGGAGGGGTGGGTTAGTGGTGGTGTGAGATGTGGAGGGTGGGTTAGTGATGGTGTGGGATGTGGAGGGGTGGGTTAGTGGTGGTGTGGGATGTGGAAGGGTGGGTTAGTGGTGGTGTGGGACGTGGAGTGTGGGTTAGTGGAGGTGTGGGATGTGGAGGGTGGGTCAGTGGTGGTGTGGGATGTGGAGTGGTGGGTCAGTGGTGGTGTGGGATGTGGAGGGGTGGGTTAGTGATGGTGTGGGATGTGGATGGTGGGTTATTGATGGTGTGGGATGTGGAGGGTGGGCCAGTGATGGTGTGGGATGTGGAGGGTGGGTTAGTGATGGTGTGGGATGTGGAGGGTGGGTTAGTGATGGTTTGGGATGTGGAGGGGTGGGTTAGTGGTGATGTGGGATGTGGAGGGGTGGGTTAGTGATGGTGTGGGATGTGGAGGGGTGGGTTAGTGGTGGTGTGGGGTGTGGAGTGGTGGGTTAGTGGTGGTGTGGGATGTGGAGGGGTGGGTTAGTGGTGGTGTGGGATGTGGAGTGGTGGGTCAGTGGTGGTGTGGGATGTGGAGTGTTGGGTTAGTGATGGTGTGTGATGTCGATGGTGGGTTATTGATGGTGTGGAATATGGATGGTGGGTTAGTTTTGGTGTGGGATGTGGAGGTGTGGGTTAGTGGTGGTGTGGGATGTGGAGGGGTGGGTTAGTGGTACTCTGGGAAGTGGAGGGGTGGGTTAGTGATGCTGTGGGATGTGGAGGGTGCGTTAGTGATAATGTGGGATGTGAAGGGTTGGGTTAGTGGTGGTGTGGGATGTGGAGGGGTGGGTTAGTGGTGATGTGGGATGTGGAGGGTGGGTTTGTGATGGTGTGGGATGTGGAGGATGGGTTGTTGGTGTGGGATGTGGAGGGGGGTTTAGTAGTGGTGGGGGATATGGAGGGTGGGTTACAGATGGTGTGTGAAGTGGAGGGGTGGGTTGGTGATGGTGTGGGATGTGGACGGTGGGTTAGAGGTGGTGTCTGATGTGGAGGGTGGTTTAGTGGTGGTGTGGGATGTGGAGGGTGGTTTCGTGGTGGTGTGGGATGCTGAGGGTGGGTTAGTGGTGGTGTGGGATGTGGAGTGGTGGGTTAGTGATGGTGTGGGATGTGGAGGTTGGGTTACTGATGGTGTGGGATGTGGAGGGGAGGGTTAGTGTTGGTGTGGGATGTGGAGGGGTGGGTTAGTGGTGGTGTCTGATGTGGAGGGTGGGTCAGTGGTGGTGTGGGATGTGGATGGTGGGTTACTGATGGTGTGGGATGTGGAAGGGAGGGTTAGTGGTGGTGTGGGATGTGGATGGTGGGTTACTGATGGTGTGGGATGTGGAGGGGAGGGTTAGTGGTGGTGTGGGATGTGGAGGGGTGGGTTAGTGGTGGTGTCTGATGTGGAGAGTGGTTTGGTGGTGGTGTGGGATGTGGAGGGTGGTTTCGTGGTGGTGTGGGATGTGGAGGGGTGGGGTTAGTGGTGGTGTGGGATGTGTCTGGTGGGTTAGTGATGGTGTGGAATGTGGAGGGGTGGGTTAGTGGAGGTGTGGGATGTGGACGGGTGGGTTAGTCGAGGTGTGGGATGTGCAGGGGTGGGTTCGTGATGGTGTGGGATTTGGAGGGGTGGGTTAGTGGAGGTGTGGGATGTGGAGGTGTTGGTTAGTGATGGAGTGGGATGTGGAGGGGAATTTAGTAGTGGTGGGCGATGTGGAGGGTGGGTTATTGATGGTGTGGGATGTGGAGGGGTGGGTTAGTGGTGGTGTGGGATGTGGTGGGTGGGTTAGTGGAGGTGTTGGATGTGGAGGGTGGGTTAGTGATGGTGTGGGATGTGGAGGGTTGGGTTAGTGGTGGTGTGGGAAGTGGAGGGGTGGGTTAGTGATGGTGTGGGATGTGGAGGGGTGGGTTAGTTGTGGTATGGGATGTGGAGGGGTGGGTTAGTTGTGGTGTGGGATATGGAGCGGTGGATTAGTGATGGTGTGGGATGTGGTGGGGAGGGTTAGTGATGGTGTGGGATGTGGAGGGGTGGGTTAGTGGAGGTGTGGGATGTGGAGGGGTGGTTAAGTGATGGTGCTGGATGTGGAGGGGTGGGTTAGTGGAGGTGTGGGATGTGTAGGGGTGGGTTAGTGGAGGTGTGGGATGTGGAGCGTGGGTTAGTGATGGTGTGGGATGTGGTGGGGAGGGTTAGTGATGGTGTGGGATGTGGAGGGGTGGGTTAGTGGTGGCGTGGGATGAGGAGGGTGGGTTAGTGATGGTGTTCGATGTGGTGGGTGGGTTAGTGGTGGTGTGGGATGTGGAGGGAGGGTTAGTGGTGGTGTGGGATGTGGAGGGTGGGTCAGTGGTGGTGTGGGATGTGGAGGGGTGGGGCAGTGGTGGTGTGGGATGTGGAGGGGTGGGTTAGTGATGGTGTGGGATGGGATGGTGGGTTATTGATGGTGTGGGATGTGGAGGGTGGGTCAGTGATGGTTTCGGATGTGGAGGGTGGGTTAGTTATTGTTTGGGATGTGGTGGGGTGGGTTAGTGGTGATGTGGGATGTGGAGTGGTGGGTTAGTGGTGGTGTCTGATGTGGAGAGTGGTTTAGTGGTGGTGTGGGATGTGGAGGGTGGTTTCGTGGTGGTGTGGGATGTGGAGGGGTGGGTTAGTGGTGGTGTGGGATGTGTCTGGTGGGTTAGTGATGGTGTGGAATGTGGAGGGGAGGGTTAGTGGAGGTGTGGGATGTGGACGGGTGGGTTAGTCGAGGTGTGGGATGTGCAGGGGTGGGTTCGTGATGGTGTGGGATTTGGAGGTGTGGGTTAGTGGAGGTGTGGGATGTGGAGGTGTTGGTTAGTGATGGTGTGGGATGTGGAGGGGAATTTAGTAGTGGTGGGGGATGTGGAGGGTGGGTTATTGATGGTGTGGGATGTGGAGGGGTGGGTTAGTGGTGGTGTGGGATGTGGTGGGTGGGTTAGTGGAGGTGTTGGATGTGGAGGGTGGGTTAGTGATGGTGTGGGATGTGGAGGGTTGGGTTAGTGGTGGTGTGGGAAGTGGAGGGGTGGGTTAGTGATGGTGTGGGATGTGGAGGGGTGGGTTAGTTGTGGTATGGGATGTGGAGGGGTGGGTTAGTTGTGGTGTGGGATATGGAGCGGTGGATTAGTGATGGTGTGGGATGTGGTGGGGAGGGGTAGTGATGGTGTGGGATGTGAGGGGTGGTTAGTGGAGGTGTGGGATGTGGAGGGGTGGTTAAGTGATGGTGCTGGATGTGGAGGGGTGGGTTTAGTGGAGGTGTGGGATGTGTAGGGGTGGGTTAGTGGAGGTGTGGGATGTGGAGCGTGGGTTAGTGATGGTGTGGGATGTGGTGGGGAGGGTTAGTGATGGTGTGGGATGTGGAGGGGTGGGTTAGTGGTGGCGTGGGATGAGGAGGGTGGGTTAGTGATGGTGTTCGATGTGGTGGGTGGGTTAGTGGTGGTGTGGGATGTGGAGGGAGGGTTAGTGGTGGTGTGGGATGTGGAGGGTGGGTCAGTGGTGGTGTGGGATGTGGAGGGGTGGGGCAGTGGTGGTGTGGGATGTGGAGGGGTGGGTTAGTGATGGTGTGGGATGGGATGGTGGGTTATTGATGGTGTGGGATGTGGAGGGTGGGTCAGTGATGGTTTCGGATGTGGAGGGTGGGTTAGTTATTGTTTGGGATGTGGTGGGGTGGGTTAGTGGTGATGTGGGATGTGGAGTGGTGGGTTAGTGGTGGTGTCTGATGTGGAGAGTGGTTTAGTGGTGGTGTGGGATGTGGAGGGTGGTTTCGTGGTGGTGTGGGATGTGGAGGGGTGGGTTAGTGGTGGTGTGGGATGTGGCTGGTGGGTTAGTGATGGTATGGGATGTGGAGGGGTGGGTTAGTGGAGGTGTGGGATGTGGACGGGTGGGTTAGTCGAGGTGTGGGATGTGCAGGGGTGGGTTCGTGATGGTGTGGGATTTGGAGGGGTGGGTTAGTGGAGGTGTGGGATGTGGACGGTGTTGGTTAGTGATGGAGTGGGATGTGGAGGGGAATTTAGTAGTGGTGGGGGATGTGGAGGGTGGGTTAGTGAAGGTGTGGGATGTGGAGGGTGGGTTAGTGGTGGTGTGGGATGTGGTGGGTGGGTTAGTGATGGTGTGGGATGTGGAGGGTTGGGTTAGTGTTGGTGTGGGATGTGGAAGGGTGGGTTAGTGGTGGTGTGGGATGGGATGGTGGGGTATTGATGGTGTGGGATGTGGAGTGTGGGTCAGTGATGGTGTAGGATGTGGAGGGTTGGTCAGTGGTGGTGTGGGATGTGGAGGGTGGGTTAGTGATGGTGTGGGATGTGGAGGGTGGTTTCGTGGTGGTGTGGGATGTGGAGGGGTGGGTTAGTGGTGGTGTGGGATGTGGCTGGTGGGTTAGTGATGGTATGGGATGTGGAGGGGTGGGTTAGTGGAGGTGTGGGATGTGGACGGGTGGGTTAGTCGAGGTGTGGGATGTGCAGGGGTGGGTTCGTGATGGTGTGGGATTTGGAGGGGTGGGTTAGTGGAGGTGTGGGATGTGGAGGTGTTGGTTAGTGATGGAGTGGGATGTGGAGGGGAATTTAGTTGTGGTGGGGGATGTGGAGGGTGGGTTAGTGAAGGTGTGGGATGTGGAGGGTTGGGTTAGTGGTGGTGTGGGATGTGGTGGGTGGGTTAGTGATGGTGTGGGATGTGGAGGGTTGGGTTAGTGTTGGTGTGGGATGTGGAGGGTGGGTTAGTGGTGGTGTGGGATGGGATGGTGGGGTATTGATGGTGTGGGATGTGGAGTGTGGGTCAGTGATGGTGTAGGATGTGGAGGGTTGGTCAGTGGTGGTGTGGGATGTGGAGGGTGGGTTAGTGATGGTGTGGGATGTGGAGGGTGGGTTAGTGATTGTTTGGGATGTGGAGGGGTGGGTTAGTGGTGATGTGGGATGTGGAGTGGTGGGTTAGTGGTGGTGTCTGATGTGGAGAGTGGTTTAGTGGTGGTGTGGGATGTGGAGGGGTGGGTTAGTGGTGGTGTGGGATGTGTCTGGTGGGTTAGTGATGGTGTAGAATGTGGAGGGGTGGGTTAGTGGAGGTGTGGGATGTGGACGGGTGGGTTAGTCGAGGTGTGGGATGTGCAGGGGTGGGTTCGTGATGGTGTGGGATTTGGAGGGGTGGGTTAGTGGAGGTGTGGGATGTGGAGGTGTTGGTTAGTGATGGAGTGGGATGTGGAGGGGAATTTAGTAGTGGTGGGCGATGTGGAGGGTGGGTTATTGATGGTGTGGGATGTGGAGGGGTGGGTTAGTGGTGGTGTGGGATGTGGTGGGTGGGTTAGTGGAGGTGTTGGATGTGGAGGGTGGGTTAGTGATGGTGTGGATGTGGAGGGTTGGGTTAGTGGTGGTGTGGGAAGTGGAGGGGTGGGTTAGTGATGGTGTGGGATGTGGAGGGGTGGGTTAGTTGTGGTATGGGATGTGGAGGGGTGGGTTAGTTGTGGTGTGGGATATGGAGCGGTGGATTAGTGATGGTGTGGGATGTGGTGGGGAGGGTTAGTGATGGTGTGGGATGTGGAGGGGTGGGTTAGTGGAGGTGTGGGATGTGGAGGGGTGGTTAGGTGATGGTGCTGGATGTGGAGGGGTGGGTTAGTGGAGGTGTGGGATGTGTAGGGGTGGGTTAGTGGAGGTGTGGGATGTGGAGCGTGGGTTAGTGATGGTGTGGGATGTGGTGGGGAGGGTTAGTGATGGTGTGGGATGTGGAGGGGTGGGTTAGTGGTGGCGTGGGATGAGGAGGGTGGGTTAGTGATGGTGTTCGATGTGGTGGGTGGGTTAGTGGTGGTGTGGGATGTGGAGGGAGGGTTAGTGGTGGTGTGGGATGTGGAGGGGTGGGGCAGTGGTGGTGTGGGATGTGGAGGGGTGGGTTAGTGATGGTGTGGGATGGGATGGTGGGTTATTGATGGTGTGGGATGTGGAGGGTGGGTCAGTGATGGTTTCGGATGTGGAGGGTGGGTTAGTTATTGTTTGGGATGTGGAGGGGTGGGTTAGTGGTGATGTGGGATGTGGAGTGGTGGGTTAGTGGTGGTGTCTGATGTGGAGAGTGGTTTAGTGGTGGTGTGGGATGTGGAGGGTGGTTTCGTGGTGGTGTGGGATGTGGAGGGGTGGGTTAGTGGTGGTGTGGGATGTGGCTGGTGGGTTAGTGATGGTATGGGATGTGGAGGGGTGGGTTAGTGGAGGTGTGGGATGTGGACGGGTGGGTTAGTCGAGGTGTGGGATGTGCAGGGGTGGGTTCGTGATGGTGTGGGATTTGGAGGGGTGGGTTAGTGGAGGTGTGGGATGTTTAGGTGTTGGTTAGTGATGGAGTGGGATGTGGAGGGGAATTTAGTAGTGGTGGGGGATGTGGAGGGTGGGTTAGTGATGGTGTGGGATGTGGAGGGGTGGGTTAGTGGTGGTGTGGGATGTGGTGGGTGGGTTAGTGATGGTGTGGGATGTGGAGGGTTGGGTTAGTGTTGGTGTGGGATGTGGAGGGTGGGTTAGTGGTGGTGTGGGATGGGATGGTGGGGTATTGATGGTGTGGGATGTGGAGTGTGGGTCAGTGATGGTGTAGGATGTGGAGGGTTGGTCAGTGGTGGTGTGGGATGTGGAGGGTGGGTTAGTGATGGTGTGGGATGTGGAGGGTGGGTTAGTGATTGTTTGGGATGTGGAGGGGTGGGTTAGTGGTGATGTGGGATGTGGAGTGGTGGGTTAGTGGTGGTGTCTGATGTGGAGAGTGGTTTAGTGGTGGTGTGGGATGTGGAGGGGTGGGTTAGTGGTGGTGTGGGATGTGTCTGGTGGGTTAGTGATGGTGTAGAATGTGGAGGGGTGGGTTAGTGGAGGTGTGGGATGTGGACGGGTGGGTTAGTCGAGGTGTGGGATGTGCAGGGGTGGGTTCGTGATGGTGTGGGATTTGGAGGGGTGGGTTAGTGGAGGTGTGGGATGTGGAGGTGTTGGTTAGTGATGGAGTGGGATGTGGAGGGGAATTTAGTAGTGGTGGGCGATGTGGAGGGTGGGTTATTGATGGTGTGGGATGTGGAGGGGTGGGTTAGTGGTGGTGTGGGATGTGGTGGGTGGGTTAGTGGAGGTGTTGGATGTGGAGGGTGGGTTAGTGATGGTGTGGGATGTGGAGGGTTGGGTTAGTGGTGGTGTGGGAAGTGGAGGGGTGGGTTAGTGATGGTGTGGGATGTGGAGGGGTGGGTTAGTTGTGGTATGGGATGTGGAGGGGTGGGTTAGTTGTGGTGTGGGATATGGAGCGGTGGATTAGTGATGGTGTGGGATGTGGTGGGGAGGGTTAGTGATGGTGTGGGATGTGGAGGGGTGGGTTAGTGGAGGTGTGGGATGTGGAGGGGTGGTTAGGTGATGGTGCTGGATGTGGAGGGGTGGGTTAGTGGAGGTGTGGGATGTGTAGGGGTGGGTTAGTGGAGGTGTGGGATGTGGAGCGTGGGTTAGTGATGGTGTGGGATGTGGTGGGGAGGGTTAGTGATGGTGTGGGATGTGGAGGGGTGGGTTAGTGGTGGCGTGGGATGAGGAGGGTGGGTTAGTGATGGTGTTCGATGTGGTGGGTGGGTTAGTGGTGGTGTGGGATGTGGAGGGAGGGTTAGTGGTGGTGTGGGATGTGGAGGGGTGGGGCAGTGGTGGTGTGGGATGTGGAGGGGTGGGTTAGTGATGGTGTGGGATGGGATGGTGGGTTATTGATGGTGTGGGATGTGGAGGGTGGGTCAGTGATGGTTTCGGATGTGGAGGGTGGGTTAGTTATTGTTTGGGATGTGGAGGGGTGGGTTAGTGGTGATGTGGGATGTGGAGTGGTGGGTTAGTGGTGGTGTCTGATGTGGAGAGTGGTTTAGTGGTGGTGTGGGATGTGGAGGGTGGTTTCGTGGTGGTGTGGGATGTGGAGGGGTGGGTTAGTGGTGGTGTGGGATGTGGCTGGTGGGTTAGTGATGGTATGGGATGTGGAGGGGTGGGTTAGTGGAGGTGTGGGATGTGGACGGGTGGGTTAGTCGAGGTGTGGGATGTGCAGGGGTGGGTTCGTGATGGTGTGGGATTTGGAGGGGTGGGTTAGTGGAGGTGTGGGATGTTTAGGTGTTGGTTAGTGATGGAGTGGGATGTGGAGGGGAATTTAGTAGTGGTGGGGGATGTGGAGGGTGGGTTAGTGATGGTGTGGGATGTGGAGGGGTGGGTTAGTGGTGGTGTGGGATGTGGTGGGTGGGTTAGTGATGGTGTGGGATGTGGAGGGTTGGGTTAGTGTTGGTGTGGGATGTGGAGGGTGGGTTAGTGGTGGTGTGGGATGGGATGGTGGGGTATTGATGGTGTGGGATGTGGAGTGTGGGTCAGTGATGGTGTAGGATGTGGAGGGTTGGTCAGTGGCGGTGTGGGATGTGGAGGGTGGGTTAGTGATGGTGTGGGATGTGGAGGGTGGGTTAGTGATTGTTTGGGATGTGGAGGGGTGGGTTAGTGGTGATGTGGGATGTGGAGTGGTGGGTTAGTGGTCGTGTCTGATGTGGAGAGTGGTTTAGTGGTGGTGTGGGATGTGGAGGGTGGTTTCGTGGTGGTGTGGGATGTGGAGGGTGGGTTAGTGATGGTGTGGGATGTGGAGGGGTGGGTTAGTGGTGGTCTTGGATGCGAAGGAGTGGGTTAGTGGTGGTGTTGGTTGGGATGGTGGGTTATTGATGGTGTGGGATGTGGAGTGTGGGTCAGTGATGGTGTAGGATGTGGAGGGTTGGTCAGTGGTGGTGTGGGATGTGGAGGGTGGGTTAGTGATGGTGTGGGATGTGGAGAGTGGGTTAGTGATTGTTTGGGATGTGGAGGGGTGGGTTAGTGGTGATGTGGGATGTGGAGTGGTGGGTTAGTGGTGGTGGGGGATGTGGAGGGTGGTTTAGTGATGGTGTGGGATGTGGAGGGGTGGGTTAGTGGTTGTGTGGGATGTGGAGGTGTGGGTTGGTGATGGTGTGGGATGTGGAGGGTGGGTTAGTGATGGTGTGGGATGTGGAGGGGTGGGTTAGTGGTGGTCTTGGATGCGAAGGAGTGGGTTAGTGGTGGTGTTGGATGGGATGGTGGGTTATTGATGGTGTGGGATGTGGAGTGTGGGTCAGTGATGGTGTAGGAGGTGGAGGGTTGGTCAGTGGAGGTGTGGGATGTGGAGGGTGGGTTAGTGATGGTGTGGGATGTGGAG
This sequence comes from Hypanus sabinus, assembly GCF_030144855.1. Lineage (NCBI taxonomy): Eukaryota > Metazoa > Chordata > Chondrichthyes > Myliobatiformes > Dasyatidae > Hypanus > Hypanus sabinus. The sequence goes on from NW_026779232.1 coordinate 54,262, forward strand.
GGTGGGTTAGTGATTGTTTGGGATGTGGAGGGGTGGGTTAGTGGTGATGTGGGATGTGGAGTGGTGGGTTAGTGGTGGTGGGGGATGTGGAGGGTTGTTTAGTGATGGTGTGGGATGTGGAGGGGTGGGTTAGTGGTTGTGTGGGATGTGGAGGTGTGGGTTGGTGATGGTGTGGGATGTGGACGGCGGGTTTGTGGTGGTGGGGGATGTGGAGGGTGGTTAGTGGAGGTGTGGGAGGTGGAGGGGTGGGTTAGTGGAGTTGTGGGATGTGGAGGGTGTGTTAGTGATGGTGTGGGATGTGGAGGGGGGTTTAGTAGTGGTGGGGGATGTGGAGGGTGGGTTACTGCTGGGGTGGGAAGTTGACGGGTGGGTTAGTAGTGGTGTGGGATGTGGCTGGTGGGTTAGTGATGGTGTGGGATGTGGAGGGGTGGGTTATTGGAGGTGTTGGATGTGGACGGGTGGGTTAGTCGAGGTGTGGGATGTGCAGGGGTGGGTTCGTGATGGTGTGGGATTTGGAGGGGTGGGTTAGTGGAGGTGTGGGATGTGGAGCGGTGGATTAGTGATGGTGTGGGATGTGGAGCGGTGGGTTAGTGGAGGTCTGAGATGTGGAGGGCTGGTTTAGTGATGGTGCTGGATGTGGAGGGGTGGGTTAGTGGATGTGTGGGATGTGTAGGGGTGGGTTAGTGGAGGTGTGGGATGTGGAGCGTGGGTTAGTGATGGTGTGGGATGTGGTGGGTTGGGTTAGTGATGGTGTGTGATGTGGAGGGGTGGGTTAGTGGTGGTGTCTGATGTGGAGAGTGGTTTAGTGGTGGTGTGGGATGTGGAGGGTGGTTTCGTGGTGGTGTGGGATGTGGAGTGGTGGGTTAGTGGTGGTGTGGGATGTGGAGGGGTGGGTTAGTGGAGGTGTGGGATGTGGCTGGTGGGTTAGTGATGGTGTGGGATGTGGAGGGTGGTTTCGTGGTGGTGTGGGATGTGGAGGGTGGTTAGTGGTGGTGTGGGATGTGGAGGGGTGGGTTAGCGGTGGTGTTGGATGGGATGGTGGGTTATTGATGGTGTGGGATGTGGATGGTGGGTTAGTGATGGCCTGGGATGTGGAGGTGTTGGTTAGTGGTGGTGTGGGATGTGGAGGGGTGGGTTAGTGATGGTGTGGGATGTGGCGGGTGGGTTAGTTGTGCTGTGGGATGTGGAGGGTGGGTTGGTGTTGGTGTGGGATGTGGAGGGGTGGGTTAGTGGTGGTGTGGGATGTGGAGGGTGGGTTATTGTTGGTGTGGGATGTGGAGGGGTGGGTTAGTTGTGCTGTGGGATGTGGAGGGTGGGTTGGTGTTGGTGTGGGATGTGGAGGGGTGGGTTAGTGGTGGTGTGGGATGTGGAGGGGTGGGTTAGTTGTGCTGTGGGATGTGGAGGGTGGGTTGGTGTTGGTGTGGGATGTGGAGGGGTGGGTTAGTGGTGGTGTGGGATGTGGAGGGCTGGGTTAGTGGTGGTGTGGGGTGTGGAGGGTGGTTTAGTGATGGTGTGGGATGTGGAGGTGTGAATTAGTGGACGTGTGGGATGTGGAGGGTTGGTTAGTGATGGTGTTGGATGTGGAGTTGTGGGTTAGCGGTGGTGTGGGATATGGAGGGGAGGGTTAGTGGTGGTGTGGGAAGTGGAGGGGTGGGTTAGTGGTTGTGTGGGATGTGGAGGTGTGAATTTGTGGACGTGTGGGATGTGGAGGGTGTGTTAGTAATGGTGTGGGATGTGGAGGGGTGGGTTAGTGCTGGTGTGGGATTTGGAGGGGTGGGTTAGTGGTGGTCTGGGATGTGGAGGGGTGGGTTAGTGGATGTGTTGGATGTGGAGTGTGGGTCAGCGATGGTTGGGATGTAGAGGGGTGGGTTAGTGGATGTGTTGGATGTGGAGGGTTGGGTTAGTGGTGGTGTGGGATGTAGCGGGGTGGGTTAGTGGTGGTGTGGGATGTGGAGGGTGGGTTATTGTTGGTGTGGGATGTGGAGGGGTGGGTTAGTTGTGCTGTGGGATGTGGAGGGTGGGTTGGTGTTGGTGTGGGATGTGGAGGTGTGGGTTAGTGGTGGTGTGGGATGTGGAGGGGTGGGTTAGTTGTGCTGTGGGATGTGGAGGGTGGGTTGGTGTTGGTGTGGGATGTGGAGGGGTGGGTTAGTGGTGGTGTGGGATGTGGAGGGCTGGGTTAGTGGTGGTGTGGGGTGTGGAGGGTGGTTTAGTGATGGTGTGGGATGTGGAGGTGTGAATTAGTGGACGTGTGGGATGTGGAGGGGAGGGTTAGTGGTAGTGTGGGATGTGGAGGTGTGAATTTGTGGACGTGTGGGATGTGGAGGGTGTGTTAGTAATGGTGTGGGATGTGGAGGGGTGGGTTAGTGCTGGTGTGGGATTTGGAGGGGTGGGTTAGTGGTGGTCTGGGATGTGGAGGGGTGGGTTAGTGGATGTGTTGGATATGGAGGGTTGGGTTAGTGGTGGTGTGGGATGTAGCGGGGTGGGTTAGTGATGGTGTGGGATGTGGAGGAGTGGGTTAGTGATGGTGTGGGATGTGGAGGGTGCGTTTGTGGTGGTGTGGGATGTGGAGGGGTGGGTTAGTGGTGGTGGGGGATGTGGAGGTTGGATTAGTGATGGTGTGGGATGTGAAGGGAGGGTTAGTGTTGGTGGGGGATGTGGAGGGTGGGTTAGTGATGGTGTGGGATGTGGAGGGGTGGGATAGTGTTGGTGTGGGATGTGGAGGGGTGGGTTGCTGATGGTGTGGGATGTGGAGGGTTGGTTAGTGGTGGTGGGGGATGTGGAGGGTGGTTAGTGGTGGTGTGGGATGTGCAGGGGTGGGTTAGTGATGGTGTGGGATGTGGAGGGGTGGGTTTGTGATGGTGTGGGATGTGATGGGGTGGGTTAGAAGGAGGTGTGGGATGTGGAGAGGTGGGTTATTGGAGGTGTGGGATGTGGATGGTGGGTTAGTGATGGCGTGGGATGTGGAGGGGTGGGTTAGTCTTGGTGTGGGATGTCGAGGGTGGGTTATTGTTGGTGTGGGATGTGGAGGGCTGGGTTAGTGGTGGTGTTGGGTGTGGAGGGTGGTTTAGTGATGGTGTGGGATGTGTAGGTGAGAATTAGTGGACGTGTGGGATGTGGAGGGTTGGTTAGTGATGGTGTTGGATGTGGAGTGGTGGGTTAGCGGTGGTGTGGGATATGGAGGGGAGGGTTAGTGGTGGTGTGGGAAGTGGAGGTGTGGGTTAGTGGTTGTGTGGGATGTGGAGGTGTGAATTAGTGGACGTGGGGGATGTGGAGGGTGGGTTAGTGATGGTGTGGGATGTGGAGGGGTGGGTTAGTGGTGGTCTGGGATGTGGAGGGGTGGGTTAGTGGATGTGTTGGATGTGGAGAGTGGGTTAGTGATGGGGTGGGATGTAGAGGGGTGGGTTAGTGGATGTGTTGGATGTGGAGGGTTGGGTTAGTGGTGGTGTGGGGTGCGTTAGTGATGGTGTGGGATGTGGAGGAGTGGGTTAGTGATGGTGTGGGATGTGGAGGGTGGGTTAGTGGTGGGGTGGGATGTGGAGGGTGCGTTTGTGGTGGTGTGGTATGTGGAGGGGTGGGTTACTGGTGTTGGGGGATGTGGAGGGTGGATTAGTGATGGTGTGGGATGTGAAGGGTGGGTTAGTGTTGGTGGGGGATGTGGAGGGTGGGTTAGTGGTGGTGTGGGATGTGGAGGGGTGGGTTGGTGATGGTGTGGGATGTGGAGAGTTGGTTAGTGGTGGTGGGGGATGTGGAGGGTGCTTAGTGGTGGTGTGGGATGTGCAGGGGTGGGTTAGTGATGGTGTGGGATGTGGAGGGGTGGGTTCGTGATGGTGTGGGATGTGATGGGGTGGGTTCGTGGAGGTGTGGGATGTAGAGGGGTGGGTTATTGGAGGTGTGGGATGTGGATGGTGGGTTAGTGATGGCGTGGGATGTGGAGGGGTGGGTTAGTGATGGTGTGGGATGTGGAGGGTTGGTTAGTGATGGTGTGGGATGTGGAGGGTTGGTTAGTGATGGTGAGGGATGTGGAGGGGTGTGTTATTGATGGTGTGGGATGTGGAGGGGTGGGTTAGTGGAGGTGTGGGATATGGAGGGTGGGTTAGTGATGGTGTGGGATGTCGAGGGGTGTGTTAGTGGTGGTGGGGGATGTTGAGGGTGGGTTGGTGATGGTGTGGGATGTGTAGGGTGGGTTAGTGGTGGTGGGGGGGATGTGGAGGGTGGGTTAGTGTTGGTGAGGGATGTGGAGGGGTGTGTTATTGATGGTGTGGGATGTGGAGGGTTGGGTTAGTGGAGGTGTGGGATATGGAGGGTGGGTTAGTGATGGTGTGGGATGTCGAGGGGTGGGTTAGTGGTGGTGGGGGATGTTGAGGGTGGGTTGGTGATGGTGTCGGATGTGGAGGGTGGGTCAGTTGTGGTGTTGGATGCGGAGGGGTGGGTTAGTGGTGTTGTGGGATGTGGAGGGGTGGGTTAGTTGTGGTATTGGAGGCGTGGGTTAGTGTGGTGTGGGATGTGGAGGGGTGGGTTAGTTGTGGTGTGGGATATGCAGCGGTGGATTAGTGGTGGTGTGGGGTGTGGAGGGTGGTTTACTGATGGTGTGGGATGTGGCGGGTTGGGTTAGTGGAGGTGTGTGATGTGAAGGGTGGGTTAGTGATGGTGTGGGATGTGGAGGGTAGGTTATTGGTGGTGTGGGATGTAGAGGGGTGGGTTAGTGATGGTGTGGGATGTGGAGGGTGGGTTAGTTGTGCTGTGGGATGTGGAGGGTGGGTTGGTGTTGGTGTGGGATGTGGAGGGGTGGGTTGGTGTTGGTGTGGGATGTGGAGGGGTGGGTTAGTGGTGGTGTGGGATGTGGAGGGTGGGTTAGTGGTGGTGGGGGATGTTGAGGGTGGGTTGGTGATGGTGTCGGATGTGGAGGGTGGGACAGTAGTGGTGGGGGATGTGGAGGGTGGGTTAGTGGTGATGTGGGATGTGGAGGGGTGGACTAGTGGTGGTGTGGGATGTAGAGGTGTGGGTTAATGGTGGTGTGGGATATGGAGCGGTGGGTTAGTGATGGTGTGGGATGTGATGGGGTGGGTTAGTGGAGGTGTGGGATGTGGAGGGGTGGGTTATTGGAGGTGTGGGATGTGGATGGTGGGTTAGTGATGGCCTGGGATGTGGAGGTGTTTGTTAGTGGTGGTGTGGGATGTGGAGGGGTGGATTAGTGATGGTGTGGGATGTGGAGGGTGGGTTAGTTGTGCTGTGGGATGTGGAGGGTGGGTTGGTGTTGGTGTGGGATGTGAAGGGGTGGGTTAGTGGTGGTGTGGGATGTGGAGGGTGGGTTATTGTTGGTGTGGGATGTGGAGGGGTGGGTTAGTTGTGCTGTGGGATGTGGAGGGTGGGTTGGTGTTGGTGTGGGATGTGGAGGGGTGGGTTAGTGGTGGTGTGGGATGTGGAGGGTGGGTTGGTGTTGGTGTGGGATGTGGAGGGGTGGGTTAGTGGTGGTGTGGGATGTGGAGGGTGGGTTATTGTTGGTGTGGGATGTGGAGGGCTGGGTTAGTGGTGGTGTGGGGTGTGGAGGGTGGTTTAGTGATGGTGTGGGATGTGGAGGTGTGAATTAGTGGACGTGTGGGATGTGGAGGGTTGGTTAGTGATGGTGTTGGATGTGGAGTTGTGGGTTAGCGGTGGTGTGGGATATGGAGGGGAGGGTTAGTGGTGGTGTGGGAAGTGGAGGGGTGGGTTAGTGGTTGTGTGGGATGTGGAGGTGTGAATTTGTGGACGTGTGGGATGTGGAGGGTGTGTTAGTAATGGTGTGGGATGTGGAGGGGTGGGTTAGTGCTGATGTGGGATTTGGAGGGGTGGGTTAGTGGTGGTCTGGGATGTGGAGGGGTGGGTTAGTGGATGTGTTGAATGTGGAGTGTGGGTCAGCGATGGTTGGGATGTAGAGGGGTGGGTTAGTGGATGTGTTGGATGTGGAGGGTTGGGTTAGTGGTGGTGTGGGATGTAGCGGGGTGGGTTAGTGATGGTGTGGGATGTGGAGGAGTGGGTTAGTGATGGTGTGGGATGTGAAGGGTGGATTAGTGTTGGTGGGGGATGTGGAGGGAGGGTTAGTGATGGTGTGGGATGTGGAGGGGTGGGTTAGTGGTGGTGTGGGATGTGGAGGGTGGGTTATTGTTGGTGTGGGATGTGGTGGGTTGGGTTAGTTGTGCTGTGGGATGTGGAGGGTGGGTTGGTGTTGGTGTGGGATGTGGAGGGGTGGGTTAGTGGTGGTGTGGGATGTGGAGGGGTGGGTTAGTTGTGCTGTGGGATGTGGAGGGTGGGTTGGTGTTGGTGTGGGATGTGGAGGGGTGGGTTAGTGGTGGTGTGGGATGTGGAGGGCTGGGTTAGTGGTGGTGTGGGGTGTGGAGGGTGGTTTAGTGATGGTGTGGGATGTGGAGGTGTGAATTAGTGGACGTGTGGGATGTGGAGGGTTGGTTAGTGATGGTGTTGGATGTGGAGTTGTGGGTTAGCGGTGGTGTGGGATATGGAGGGGAGGGTTAGTGGTGGTGTGGGAAGTGGAGGGGTGGGTTAGTGGTTGTGTGGGATGTGGAGGTGTGAATTTGTGGACGTGTGGGATGTGGAGGGTGTGTTAGTAATGGTGTGGGATGTGGAGGGGTGGGTTAGTGCTGGTGTGGGATTTGGAGGGGTGGGTTAGTGGTGGTCTGGAATGTGGAGGGGTGGGTTAGTGGATGTGTTGGATGTGGAGTGTGGGTCAGCGATGGTTGGGATGTAGAGGGGTGGGTTAGTGGATGTGTTGGATGTGGAGGGTTGGGTTAGTGGTGGTGTGGGATGTAGCGGGGTGGGTTAGTGGTGGTGTGGGATGTGGAGGGTGGGTTATTGTTGGTGTGGGATGTGGAGGGGTGGGTTAGTTGTGCTGTGGGATGTGGAGGGTGGGTTGGTGTTGGTGTGGGATGTGGAGGGGTGGGTTAGTGGTGGTGTGGGATGTGTAGGGGTGGGTTAGTTGTGCTGTGGGATGTGGAGGGTGGGTTGGTGTTGGAGTGGGATGTGGAGGTGTGGGTTAGTGGTGGTGTGGGATGTGGAGGGCTGGGTTAGTGGTGGTGTGGGGAGTGGAGGGTGGTTTAGTGATGGTGTGGGATGTGGAGGTGTGAATTAGTGGACGTGTGGGATGTGGAGGGGAGGGTTAGTGGTTGTGTGGGATGTGGAGGTGTGAATTTGTGGACGTGTGGGATGTGGAGGGTGTGTTAGTAATGGTGTGGGATGTGGAGGGTAGGTTATTGGTGGTGTGGGATGTAGAGGGGTGGGTTAGTGATGGTGTGGGATGTGGAGGGTGGGTTAGTTGTGCTGTGGGATGTGGAGGGTGGGTTGGTGTTGGTGTGGGATGTGGAGGGGTGGGTTGGTGTTGGTGTGGGATGTGGAGGGGTGGGTTAGTGGTGGTGTGGGATGTGGAGGGTGGGTTAGTGGTGGTGGGGGATGTTGAGGGTGGGTTGGTGATGGTGTCGGATGTGGAGGGTGGGACAGTAGTGGTGGGGGATGTGGAGGGTGGGTTAGTGGTGATGTGGGATGTGGAGGGGTGGACTAGTGGTGGTGTGGGATGTAGAGGTGTGGGTTAATGGTGGTGTGGGATATGGAGCGGTGGGTTAGTGATGGTGTGGGACGTGATGGGGTGGGTTAGTGGAGGTGTGGGATGTGGAGGGGTGGGTTATTGGAGGTGTGGGATGTGGATGGTGGGTTAGTGATGGCCTGGGATGTGGAGGTGTTTGTTAGTGGTGGTGTGGGATGTGGAGGGGTGGATTAGTGATGGTGTGGGATGTGGAGGGTGGGTTAGTTGTGCTGTGGGATGTGGAGGGTGGGTTGGTGTTGGTGTGGGATGTGAAGGGGTGGGTTAGTGGTGGTGTGGGATGTGGAGGGTGGGTTATTGTTGGTGTGGGATGTGGAGGGGTGGGTTAGTTGTGCTGTGGGATGTGGAGGGTGGGTTGGTGTTGGTGTGGGATGTGGAGGGGTGGGTTAGTGGTGGTGTGGGATGTGGAGGGTGGGTTGGTGTTGGTGTGGGATGTGGAGGGGTGGGTTAGTGGTGGTGTGGGATGTGGAGGGTGGGTTATTGTTGGTGTGGGATGTGGAGGGCTGGGTTAGTGGTGGTGTGGGGTGTGGAGGGTGGTTTAGTGATGGTGTGGGATGTGGAGGTGTGAATTAGTGGACGTGTGGGATGTGGAGGGTTGGTTAGTGATGGTGTTGGATGTGGAGTTGTGGGTTAGCGGTGGTGTGGGATATGGAGGGGAGGGTTAGTGGTGGTGTGGGAAGTGGAGGGGTGGGTTAGTGGTTGTGTGGGATGTGGAGGTGTGAATTTGTGGACGTGTGGGATGTGGAGGGTGTGTTAGTAATGGTGTGGGATGTGGAGGGGTGGGTTAGTGCTGATGTGGGATTTGGAGGGGTGGGTTAGTGGTGGTCTGGGATGTGGAGGGGTGGGTTAGTGGATGTGTTGAATGTGGAGTGTGGGTCAGCGATGGTTGGGATGTAGAGGGGTGGGTTAGTGGATGTGTTGGATGTGGAGGGTTGGGTTAGTGGTGGTGTGGGATGTAGCGGGGTGGGTTAGTGATGGTGTGGGATGTGGAGGAGTGGGTTAGTGATGGTGTGGGATGTGAAGGGTGGATTAGTGTTGGTGGGGGATGTGGAGGGAGGGTTAGTGATGGTGTGGGATGTGGAGGGGTGGGTTAGTGGTGGTGTGGGATGTGGAGGGTGGGTTATTGTTGGTGTGGGATGTGGTGGGTTGGGTTAGTTGTGCTGTGGGATGTGGAGGGTGGGTTGGTGTTGGTGTGGGATGTGGAGGGGTGGGTTAGTGGTGGTGTGGGATGTGGAGGGGTGGGTTAGTTGTGCTGTGGGATGTGGAGGGTGGGTTGGTGTTGGTGTGGGATGTGGAGGGGTGGGTTAGTGGTGGTGTGGGATGTGGAGGGCTGGGTTAGTGGTGGTGTGGGGTGTGGAGGGTGGTTTAGTGATGGTGTGGGATGTGGAGGTGTGAATTAGTGGACGTGTGGGATGTGGAGGGTTGGTTAGTGATGGTGTTGGATGTGGAGTTGTGGGTTAGCGGTGGTGTGGGATATGGAGGGGAGGGTTAGTGGTGGTGTGGGAAGTGGAGGGGTGGGTTAGTGGTTGTGTGGGATGTGGAGGTGTGAATTTGTGGACGTGTGGGATGTGGAGGGTGTGTTAGTAATGGTGTGGGATGTGGAGGGGTGGGTTAGTGCTGGTGTGGGATTTGGAGGGGTGGGTTAGTGGTGGTCTGGAATGTGGAGGGGTGGGTTAGTGGATGTGTTGGATGTGGAGTGTGGGTCAGCGATGGTTGGGATGTAGAGGGGTGGGTTAGTGGATGTGTTGGATGTGGAGGGTTGGGTTAGTGGTGGTGTGGGATGTAGCGGGGTGGGTTAGTGGTGGTGTGGGATGTGGAGGGTGGGTTATTGTTGGTGTGGGATGTGGAGGGGTGGGTTAGTTGTGCTGTGGGATGTGGAGGGTGGGTTGGTGTTGGTGTGGGATGTGGAGGGGTGGGTTAGTGGTGGTGTGGGATGTGTAGGGGTGGGTTAGTTGTGCTGTGGGATGTGGAGGGTGGGTTGGTGTTGGTGTGGGATGTGGAGGTGTGGGTTAGTGGTGGTGTGGGATGTGGAGGGCTGGGTTAGTGGTGGTGTGGGGAGTGGAGGGTGGTTTAGTGATGGTGTGGGATGTGGAGGTGTGAATTAGTGGACGTGTGGGATGTGGAGGGGAGGGTTAGTGGTTGTGTGGGATGTGGAGGTGTGAATTTGTGGACGTGTGGGATGTGGAGGGTGTGTTAGTAATGGTGTGGGATGTGGAGGGGTGGGTTAGTGCTGGTGTGGGATTTGGAGTGGTGGGTTAGTGGTGGTCTGGGATGTGGAGGGGTGGGTTAGTGGATGTGTTGGATGTGGAGTGTGGGTCAGCGATGGTTGGGATGTAGAGGGGTGGGTTAGTGGATGTGTTGGATGTGGAGGGTTGGGTTAGTGGTGGTGTGGGATGTAGCGGGGTGGGTTAGTGATGGTGTGGGATGTGGAGGAGTGGGTTAATGATGGTGTGGGATGTGGAGGGTGCGTTTGTGGTGGTGTGGGATGTGGAGGGGTGGGTTAGTGGTGGTGGGGGATGTGGAGGTTGGATTAGTGATGGTGTGGGATGTGAAGGGAGGGTTAGTGTTGGTGGGGGATGTGGAGGGTGGGTTAGTGATGGTGTGGGATGTGGAGGGGTGGGATAGTGTTGGTGTGGGATGTGGAGGGGTGGGTTGGTGATGGTGTGGGATGTGGAGGGTTGGTTAGTGGTGGTGGGGGATGTGGAGGGTGGTTAGTGGTGGTGTGGGATGTGCAGGGGTGGGTTAGTGATGGTGTGGGATGTGGAGGGGTGGGTTTGTGATGGTGTGGGATGTGATGGGGTGGGATAGAAGGAGGTGTGGGATGTGGAGAGGTGGGTTATTGGAGGTGTGGGATGTGGATGGTGGGTTAGTGATTGCGTGGGATGTGGAGGGGTGGGTTAGTCTTGGTGTGGGATGTCGAGGGTGGGTTATTGTTGGTGTGGGATGTGGAGGGCTGGGTTAGTGGTGGTGTTGGGTGTGGAGGGTGGTTTAGTGATGGTGTGGGATGTGTAGGTGAGAATTAGTGGACGTGTGGGATGTGGAGGGTTGGTTAGTGATGGTGTTGGATGTGGAGTGGTGGGTTAGCGGGTGGTGTGGGATATGGAGGGGAGGGTTAGTGGTGGTGTGGGAAGTGGAGGTGTGGGTTAGTGGTTGTGTGGGATGTGGAGGTGTGAATTAGTGGACGTGGGGGATGTGGAGGGTGGGTTAGTGATGGTGTGGGATGTGGAGGGGTGGGTTAGTGGTGGTCTGGGATGTGGAGGGGTGGGTTAGTGGATGTGTTGGATGTGGAGAGTGGGTTAGTGATGGGGTGGGATGTAGAGGGGTGGGTTAGTGGATGTGTTGGATGTGGAGGGTTGGGTTAGTGGTGGTGTGGGGTGCGTTAGTGATGGTGTGGGATGTGGAGGAGTGGGTTAGTGATGGTGTGGGATGTGGAGGGTGGGTTAGTGGTGGGGTGGGATGTGGAGGGGTGGGTTAGTGATGGTGTGGGATGTGGAGGGTGGGTTAGTTGTGCTGTGGGATGTGGAGGGTGGGTTGGTGTTGGTGTGGGATGTGGAGGGGTGGGTTGGTGTTGGTGTGGGATGTGGAGGGGTGGGTTAGTGGTGGTGTGGGATGTGGAGGGTGGGTTAGTGGTGGTGGGGGATGTTGAGGGTGGGTTGGTGATGGTGTCGGATGTGGAGGGTGGGTCAGTTGTGGTGTTGGATGCGGAGGGGTGGGTTAGTGGTGTTGTGGGATGCCGAGGGGTGGACTAGTGGTGGTGTGGGATGTAGAGGTGTGGGTTAATGGTGGTGTGGGATATGGAGCGGTGGGTTAGTGATGGTGTGGGATGTGATGGGTTGGGTTAGTGGAGGTGTGGGATGTGGAGGGGTGGGTTATTGGAGGTGTGGGATGTGGATGGTGGGTTAGTGATGGCCTGGGATGTGGAGGTGTTGTTTAGTGGTGGTGTGGGATGTGGAGGGGTGGGTTAGTGTTGGTGTGGGATGTGGAGGGTGGGTTAGTTGTGCTGTGGGATGTGGAGGGTGGGTTGGTGTTGGTGTGGGATGTGAAGGGGTGGGTTAGTGGTGGTGTGGGATGTGGAGGGTGGGTTATTGTTGGTGTGGGATGTGGAGGGGTGGGTTAGTTGTGCTGTGGGATGTGGAGGGTGGGTTGGTGTTGGTGTGGGATGTGGAGGGGTGGGTTAGTGGTGGTGTGGGATGTGGAGGGGTGGGTTAGTTGTGCTGTGGGATGTGGAGGGTGGGTTGGTGTTGGTGTGGGATGTGGAGGGGTGGGTTAGTGGTGGTGTGGGATGTGGAGGGTGGGTTATTGTTGGTGTGGGATGTGGAGGGCTGGGTTAGTGGTGGTGTGGGGTGTGGAGGGTGGTTTAGTGATGGTGTGGGATGTGGAGGTGTGAATTAGTGGACGTGTGGGATGTGGAGGGTTGGTTAGTGATGGTGTTGGATGTGGAGTTGTGGGTTAGCGGTGGTGTGGGATATGGAGGGGAGGGTTAGTGGTGGTGTGGGAAGTGGAGGGGTGGGTTAGTGGTTGTGTGGGATGTGGAGGTGTGAATTTGTGGACGTGTGGGATGTGGAGGGTGTGTTAGTAATGGTGTGGGATGTGGAGGGGTGGGTTAGTGCTGATGTGGGATTTGGAGGGGTGGGTTAGTGATGGTCTGGGATGTGGAGGGGTGGGTTTGTGGATGTGTTGGATGTGGAGTGTGGGTCAGCGATGCTTGGGATGTAGAGGGGTGGGTTAGTGGATGTGTTGGATGTGGAGGGTTGGGTTAGTGGTGGTGTGGGATGTAGCGGGGTGGGTTAGTGATGGTGTGGGATGTGGAGGAGTGGGTTAGTGATGGTGTGGGATGTGGAGTGTGGGTAAGTGGTGGGGTGGGATGTGGAGGGTGCGTTTGTGGTGGTGTGGGATGTGGAGGGGTGGGTTAGTGGTGGTGGGGGATGTGGAGGTTGGATTAGTGAAGGTGTGGGATGTGAAGGGTGGGTTAGTGTTGGTGGGGGATGTGGAGGGAGGGTTAGTGATGGTGTGGGATGTGGAGGGGTGGGTTAGTGGTGGTGTGGGATGTGGAGGGTGGGTTATTGTTGGTGTGGGATGTGGAGGGGTGGGTTAGTTGTGCTGTGGGATGTGGAGGGTGGGTTGGTGTTGGTGTGGGATGTGGAGGGGTGGGTTAGTGGTGGTGTGGGATGTGGAGGGGTGGGTTAGTTGTGCTGTGGGATGTGGAGGGTGGGTTGGTGTTGGTGTGGGATGTGGAGGGGTGGGTTAGTGGTGGTGTGGGGTGTGGAGGGTGGTTTAGTGATGGTGTGGGATGTGGAGGTGTGAATTAGTGGACGTGTGGGATGTGGAGGGTTGGTTAGTGATGGTGTTGGATGTGGAGTTGTGGGTTAGCGGTGGTGTGGGATATGGAGGGGAGGGTTAGTGGTGGTGTGGGAAGTGGAGGGGTGGGTTAGTGGTTGTGTGGGATGTGGAGGTGTGAATTTGTGGACGTGTGGGATGTGGAGGGTGTGTTAGTAATGGTGTGGGATGTGGAGGGGTGGGTTAGTGCTGGTGTGGGATTTGGAGGGGTGGGTTAGTGGTGGTCTGGGATGTGGAGGGGTGGGTTAGTGGATGTGTTGGATGTGGAGTGTGGGTCAGCGATGGTTGGGATGTAGAGGGGTGGGTTAGTGGATGTGTTGGATGTGGAGGGTTGGGTTAGTGGTGGTGTGGGATGTATCGGGGTGGGTTAGTGGTGGTGTGGGATGTGGAGGGTGGGTTATTGTTGGTGTGGGATGTGGAGGGGTGGGTTAGTTGTGCTGTGGGATGTGGAGGGTGGGTTGGTGTTGGTGTGGGATGTGGAGGGGTGGGTTAGTGGTGGTGTGGGATGTGGAGGGGTGGGTTAGTTGTGCTGTGGGATGTGGAGGGTGGGTTGGTGTTGGTGTGGGATGTGGAGGGGTGGGTTAGTGGTGGTGTGGGATGTGGAGGGCTGGGTTAGTGGTGGTGTGGGGTGTGGAGGGTGGTTTAGTGATGGTGTGGGATGTGGAGGTGTGAATTAGTGGACGTGTGGGATGTGGAGGGGAGGGTTAGTGGTTGTGTGGGATGTGGAGGGGTGGGTTAGTGGTGGTCTGGGATGTGATGGGGTGGGTTAGAAGGAGGTGTGGGATGTGGAGAGGTGGGTTATTGGAGGTGTGGGATGTGGATGGTGGGTTAGTGATGGCGTGGGATGTGGAGGGGTGGGTTAGTCTTGGTGTGGGATGTCGAGGGTGGGTTATTGTTGGTGTGGGATGTGGAGGGCTGGGTTAGTGGTGGTGTTGGGTGTGGAGGGTGGTTTAGTGATGGTGTGGGATGTGTAGGTGAGAATTAGTGGACGTGTGGGATGTGGAGGGTTGGTTAGTGATGGTGTTGGATGTGGAGTGGTGGGTTAGCGGTGGTGTGGGATATGGAGGGGAGGGTTAGTGGTGGTGTGGGAAGTGGAGGTGTGGGTTAGTGGTTGTGTGGGATGTGGAGGTGTGAATTAGTGGACGTGGGGGATGTGGAGGGTGGGTTAGTGATGGTGTGGGATGTGGAGGGGTGGGTTAGTGGTGGTCTGGGATGTGGAGGGGTGGGTTAGTGGATGTGTTGGATGTGGAGATTGGGTTAGTGATGGGGTGGGATGTAGAGGGGTGGGTTAGTGGATGTGTTGGATGTGGAGGGTTGGGTTAGTGGTGGTGTGGGGTGCGTTAGTGATGGTGTGGGATGTGGAGGAGTGGGTTAGTGATGGTGTGGGATGTGGAGGGTGGGTTAGTGGTGGGGTGGGATGTGGAGGGTGCGTTTGTGGTGGTGTGGTATGTGGAGGGGTGGGTTACTGGTGTTGGGGGATGTGGAGGGTGGATTAGTGATGGTGTGGGATGTGAAGGGTGGGTTAGTGTTGGTGGGGGATGTGGAGGGTGGGTTAGTGGTGGTGTGGGATGTGGAGTGGTGGGTTGGTGATGGTGTGGGATGTGGAGAGTTGGTTAGTGGTGGTGGGGGATGTGGAGGGTGGTTAGTGGTGGTGTGGGATGTGCAGGGGTGGGTTAGTGATGGTGTGGGATGTGGAGGGGTGGGTTCGTGATGGTGTGGGATGTGATGGGGTGGGTTCGTGGAGGTGTGGGATGTAGAGGGGTGGGTTATTGGAGGTGTGGGATGTGGATGGTGGGTTAGTGATGGCGTGGGATGTGGAGGGGTGGGTTAGTGATGGTGTGGGATGTGGAGGGTTGGTTAGTGATGGTGTGGGATGTGGAGGGTTGGTTAGTGATGGTGAGGGATGTGGAGGGGTGTGTTATTGATGGTGTGGGATGTGGAGGGGTGGGTTAGTGGAGGTGTGGGATATGGAGGGTGGGTTAGTGATGGTGTGGGATGTCGAGGGGTGTGTTAGTGGTGGTGGGGGATGTTGAGGGTGGGTTGGTGATGGTGTGGGATGTGGAGGGTGGGTTAGTGGTGGTGGGGGGGATGTGGAGGGTGGGTTAGTGTTGGTGAGGGATGTGGAGGGGTGTGTTATTGATGGTGTGGGATGTGGAGGGTTGGGTTAGTGGAGGTGTGGGATATGGAGGGTGGGTTAGTGATGGTGTGGGATGTCGAGGGGTGGGTTAGTGGTGGTGGGGGATGTTGAGGGTGGGTTGGTGATGGTGTCGGATGTGGAGGGTGGGTCAGTTGTGGTGTTGGATGCGGAGGGGTGGGTTAGTGGTGTTGTGGGATGTGGAGGGGTGGGTTAGTTGTGGTATTGGAGGCGTGGGTTAGTGTGGTGTGGGATGTGGAGGGGTGGGTTAGTTGTGGTGTGGGATATGGAGCGGTGGATTAGTGGTGGTGTGGGGTGTGGAGGGTGGTTTACTGATGGTGTGGGATGTGGCGGGTTGGGTTAGTGGAGGTGTGTGATGTGATGGGGTGGGTTAGTGGAGGTGTGGGATGTTGAGGGGTGGGTTATTGGAGGTGTGGGATGTGGAGGGTGGGTTAGTGATGGTGTGGGATGTGGAGGGTGGGTTAGTGGTGGTGGGGGATGTAGAGAGTGGGTTAGTGATGGTGTGGGATGTGGAGGGTGGGTTAGTTGTGCTGTGGGATGTGGAGGGTGGGTTGGTGTTGGTGTGGGATGTGGAGGGGTGGGTTAGTGGTGGTGTGGGATGTGGAGGGTGGGTTAGTGGTGGTGGGGGATGTTGAGGGTGGGTTAGTGATGGTGCGGGATGTGGACGGGTGGGATGGTGATGGTGTCGGATGTGGAGGGTGGGTCAGTTGTGGTGTTGGATGCGGAGTGGTGGGTTAGTGGTGTTGTGGGATGTGGAGGGGTGGACTAGTGGTGGTGTGGGATGTAGAGGTGTGGGTTAATGGTGGTGTGGGATATGGAGCGGTGGGTTAGTGATGGTGTGGGATGTGATGGGGTGGGTTAGTGGAGGTGTGGGATGTGGAGGGGTGGGTTATTGGAGGTGTGGGATGTGGATGGTGGGTTAGTGATGGCCTGGGATGTGGAGGTGTTGGTTAGTGGTGGTGTGGGATGTGGAGGGGTGGGTTAGTGATGGTGTGGGATGTGGAGGGTGGGTTAGTTGTGCTGTGGGATGTGGAGGGTGGGTTGGTGTTGGTGTGGGATGTGAAGGGGTGGGTTAGTGGTGGTGTGGGATGTGGAGGGTGGGTTATTGTTGGTGTGGGATGTGGAGGGGTGGGTTAGTTGTGCTGTGGGATGTGGAGGGTGGGTTGGTGTTGGTGTGGGATGTGGAGGGGTGGGTTAGTGGTGGTGTGGGATGTGGAGGGTGGGTTATTGTTGGTGTGGGATGTGGAGGGCTGGGTTAGTGGTGGTGTGGGGTGTGGAGGTGTGAATTAGTGGACGTGTGGGATGTGGAGGGTTGGTTAGTGATGGTGTTGGATGTGGAGTTGTGGGTTAGCGGTGGTGTGGGATATGGAGGGTAGGGTTAGTGGTGGTGTGGGAAGTGGAGGGGTGGGTTAGTGGTTGTGTGGGATGTGGAGGTGTGAATTTGTGGACGTGTGGAATGTGGAGGGTGTGTTAGTAATGGTGTGGGATGTGGAGGGGTGGGTTAGTGCTGGTGTGGGATTTGGAGGGGTGGGTTAGTGTTGGTCTGGGATGTGGAGGAGTGGGTTAGTGATGGTGTGGGATGTGGAGTGTGGGTAAGTGGTGGGGTGGGATGTGGAGGGTGCGTTTGTGGTGGTGTGGGATGTGGAGGGGTGGGTTAGTGGTGGTGGGGGATGTGGAGGTTGGATTAGTGATGGTGTGGGATGTGAAGGGTGGGTTAGTGTTGGTGGGGGATGTGGAGGGAGGGTTAGTGATGGTGTGGGATGTGGAGGGGTGGGATAGTGTTGGTGTGGGATTTGGAGGGGTGGGTTGGTGATGGTGTCGGATGTGGAGGGTTGGTTAGTGGTGGTGGGGGATGTGGAGGGTGGTTAGTGGTGGTGTGGGATGTGCAGGGGTGGGTTAGTGATGGTGTGGGATGTGGAGGGGTGGGTTTGTGATGGTGTGGGATGTGATGGGGTGGGTTAGAAGGAGGTGTGGGATGTGGAGAGGTGGGTTATTGGAGGTGTGGTATCTGGATGGTGGGTTAGTGATGGCGTGGGATGTGGAGGGGTGGGTTAGTCTTGGTGTGGGATGTGGAGGGGTGAGTTAGTGATGGTGTGGGATGTGGAGGGTGGGTTAGTGATGGTGTGGGATGTGTAGGGTTGGGTTAGTTGTGTCATTGGATGTGGATGGTGGGTTAGTGGTGGTGGGGGATGTGAAGGGTGGTTAGTGGTGGGGTGGGATGTGGAGGGGTGGGTTAATGGAGGTGTCGGATGTGGAGGGTGGGTTAGTTGTGGTGTTGGATGCGGAGGGGTGGGTTAGTGGTGTTGTGGGATGTGGAGGGGTGGGTTAGTTGTGGTATTGGAGGCGTGGGTTAGTGTGGTGTGGGATGTGGAGGGGTGGGTTAGTTGTGGTGTGGGATATGTAGCGGTGGATTAGTGGTGGTGTGGGTTGTGGAGGGTCGTTTACTGATGGTGTGGGATTTGGAGGGTTGGGTTAGTGGAGGTGTGGGATGTGGAGGGTGGGTTAGTGATGGTGTGGGATGTGGAGGGTAGGTTACTGGTGGTGTGGGATGTAGAGGTGTGGGTTAATGGTGGTGTGGGATATGGAGCGGTGGGTTAGTGGTGTGGGGTTTTGGAGGGTGGTTTACTGATGGTGTGGGATGTGGAGGGTGGGTTAGTGGTGGTGTGGGATGTGGAGGGGTGGACTAGTGGTGGTGTGGGATGTAGAGGTGTGGGTTAATGGTGGTGTGGGATATGGAGCGGTGGGTTAGTGATGGTGTGGGATGTGATGGGGTGGGTTAGTGGAGGTGTGGGATGTGGAGGGGTGGGTTATTGGACGTGTGGGATGTGGATGGTGGGTTAGTGATGGCCTGGGATGTGGAGGTGTTGGTTAGTGATGGTGTGGGATGTGGAGGGGTGGCTTAGTGATGGTGTGGGATGTGGAGGGTGGGTTAGTGATGGTGTGGGATGTGGAGGGGTGGGTTAGTTGTGCTGTGGGATGTGGAGGGTGGGTTGGTGGTGGTGTGGGATGTGGAGGGGTGGGTTAGTGGTGGTGTGGGATGTGGAGGGTGGGTTATTGTTGGTGTGGGATGTGGAGGGCTGGGTTAGTGGTGGTGTGGGGTGTGGAGGGTGGTTTAGTGATGGTGTGGGATGTGGAGGTGTGAATTAGTGGACGTGTGGGATGTGGAGGGTTGGTTAGTGATGGTGTTGGATGTGGAGTGGTGGGTTAGCGGTGGTGTGGGATATGGAGGGGAGGGTTAGTGGTGGTGTGGGAAGTGGAGGGGTGGGTTAGTGGTGGTCAGGGATGTGGAGGGGTGGGTTAGTGGATGTGTTGGATGTGGAGTGTGGGTCAGTGATGGTGTGGGATGTAGAGGGGTGGGTTAGTGGATGTGTTGGATGTGAAGGGTTGGTTTAGTGGTGGTGTGGGATGTAGAGGGGTGGGTTAGTGATGGTGTGGGATGTGCAGGAGTGGGTTAGTGGTGGTGTGGGATGTGGAGGGTGGGTTAGTGATGGTGTGGGATGTGGAGGGGTGGGTTAGTGGTGGGGTGGGATGTGGAGGGTGCGTTTGTGGTGGTGTGGGATGTGGAGGGTGGTTTACTGATGGTGTGGGATTTGGAGGGTTGGGTTAGTGGAGGTGTGGGATGTGGAGGGTGGGTTAGTGATGGTGTGGGATGTGGAGGGTAGGTTACTGGTGGTGTGGGATGTAGAGGTGTGGTTTAATGGTGGTGTGGGATATGGAGCGGTGGGTTAGTGATGGTGTGGGGTGTGGAGGGTGGTTTACTGATGGTGTGGGATGTGGAGGGTGGGTTAGTGGTGATGTGGGACGCCGAGGGGTGGATTAGTGATGGTGTGGGATGTGGAGGGGTGGACTAGTGGTGGTGTGGGATGTAGAGGTGTGGGTTAATGGTGGTGTGGGATATGGAGCGGTGGGTTAGTGATGGTGTGGGATGTGAGGGGGTGGGTTAGTGGAGGTGTGGGATGTGGAGGGGTGGGTTATTGGAGGTGTGGGATGTGGATGGTGGGTTAGTGATTGCCTGGGATGTGGAGGTGTTGGTTAGTGGTGGTGTGGGATGTGGAGGGGTGGGTTAGTGATGGTGAGGGATGTGGAGGGTGGGTTAGTGATGGTGTGGGATGTGGAGGGGTGGGTTAGTTGTGCTGTGGGATGTGGAGGGTGGGTTGGTGGTGGTGTGGGATGTGGAGGGGTGGGTTAGTGGTGGTGTGGGATGTGGAGGGTGGGTTATTGCTGGTGTGGGATGTGGAGGGCTGGGTTAGTGGTGGTGTGGGGTGTGGAGGGTGGTTTAGTGATGGTGTGGGATGTGGAGGTGTGAATTAGTGGACGTGTGGGATGTGGAGGGTTGGTTAGTGATGGTGTTGGATGTGGAGTGGTGGGTTAGCGGTGGTGTGGGATATGGAGGGGAGGGTTAGTGGTGGTGTGGGAAGTGGAGGGGTGGGTTAGTGGTTGGGTGGGATTTGGTGGTGTGAATTTGTGGACGTGTGGGATGTTGAGGGGGGGTTAGTGGTGGTGGGGGTTGTGGAGGGTGGGTTAGTGATGGTGTGACATGTGGAGTGGTGGGTTAGTGGTGGTGTGGGATGTGGAGGGGTGGGTTAGTGGTGGTCTGGGATGTGGAGGGGTGGGTTAGTGGATGTGTTGGATGTGGAGTGTGGGTCAGTGATGGTGTGGGATGTAGAGGGGTGGGTTAGTGGATGTGTTGGATGTGGAGGGTTGGGTTAGTGGTGGTGTGGGATGTGGAGGGGTGGGTTAGTGGTGGTCTGGGATGTGGAGGGGTGGGTTAGTGGATGTGTTGGATGTGGAGTATGGGTCAGTGATGGTGTGGGATGTAGAGGGGTGGGTTACTGATGGTGTGGGATGTGGAGGGTGGGTTAGTGGTGATGTGGGATCCGAGGGGTGGATTAGTGATGGTGTGGGATGTGGAGGGGTGGACTAGTGGTGGTGTGGGATGTAGAGGTGTGGGTTAATGGTGGTGTGGGATATGGAGCGGTGGGTTAGTGATGGTGTGGGATGTGATGGGGTGGGTTAGTGGAGGTGTGGGATGTGGAGGGGTGGGTTATTGGAGGTGTGGGATGTGGATGGTGGGTTAGTGATGGCCTGTATGTGGAGGTGTTGGTTAGTGGTGGTGTGGGATGTGGAGGGGTGGGTTAGTGATGGTGTGGGATGTGGAGGGTAGGTTAGTGGTGGTGTGGGATGTGGTGGGTGGGTTAGTGATGGTGTGGGATATGGAGCGGTGGATTAGTGGTGGTGTGGGATGTCGAGGATTGGGTTAGTGATGGTGTTGGATGTGGAGGGTGGGTTAGTGATGGTGTGGGATGTGGAGGGTGGGTTAGTGATGGTGAGGGATCTGGAGAGTTGGGTTAGTGATGGTGTGGGATGTGGAGGGCTGGGTTAGTGGTGGTGGGGGATGTGGAGTGTAGGTTTGTGATGGTGTGGGATGTGGAGGTGTGGGTTAGTGGTGGTGTGGGATGTGGAGGGTGGGTTAGTAATGGTGTGGGATGTGGAGGGGTGGGTCAGTGGTGGTGGTGGATGTTGAGGGTGGGATGGTGATGGTGTGGGATGTGGAGGGTGGGTTAGTGGTGGTGGGGGGGTTGTGGAGGGTGGTTAGTGGTGTTGTGGGATGTGGAGGTTGGGTTAGTAGTGGTGTGGGATGTGGAGGGGTGTGTTAGTGGAGGTGTTGGATGTGGAGGGTGGGTTAGTGATGGTGTGGGATGTGGAGGGGTGGGTTAGTGCTGGTGTGGGATGTGGATGGGTTGGTTAGTGATGGTGTGCGATGTGGAGGGTGGGTTAGTGGTGGTGGGGGATGTGGAGGGTAATTCGTGGTGGTGTGGGATGTGGAGTGATGGGTTAGTGGTGGTGTGGGATGCGGAGGGGTGGGTTAGTGGTGGTGTGCGATGTGGAGTGGTGGGTTACCTTTGGTGTAGGATGTGGAGGGGTGGGTTAGTGTGGTGTGGGATGTGGAGGGGTGGGTTAGTTATGTTGTGGGATATGGAGCGGTGGATTAGTGATGATGTGGGATGTGGAGGGGTGGGTTAGTGAAGGTGTGGGATGTGGAGGGGTGGTTTAGTGATGGTGTGGGATATGGAGGGGTGGTTTAGTGATGGAGTGGGATGTAGAGGGGTGGGTTAGTGATGGTGTGGGATGTGAAAGGGTGGGTTTGTGGTGGTGTGGGATGTGGAGGGTGGTTTAGTGGTGATGTGGGATGCCGAGGGGTGTGTTAGTGATGGTGTGGGATGTGGAGGGGTGGACTAGTGGTGGTGTGGGATGTAGAGGTGTGGGTTAATGGTGGTGTGGGATATGGAGCGGTGGGTTAGTGATGGTGTGGGATGTGGAGGGCTGGGTTAGTGGTTGTGTGGGATGTGGAGGGGTGAATTAGTGGAGGTGTGGGATGTGGAGTGTGGGTTAGTGGTGGTGTGGGTATGTAGAGGGGTGTGTTAGTGGTGGTGTGGGATATGGATTGGAGGGTTAGTGGTGGTGTGGGATGTGGAGGGGTGGGTTAGTGGTTGTGTGGGATGTGGAGGGGTGAATTAGTGGAGGTGTGGGATGTGGAGTGTGGGTTAGTGATGGTGTGGGATGTGGAGGGGTGGGTTAGTAGTGGTGGGGGATTTGGAGTGTGGGTTAGTGATGGTGTGGGATGTGGAGGGTGGGTTAGTGGATGTGTTGGATGTGGAGGGGTGGGTTAGTGGTCGTGTGGGATGTGGAGGGGTGGGTTAGTGGTAGTGGAGGATGTGGAGGGTGGGTTAGTGATGGTGTGGGATGAGGAGGGTGGGTTAGTGGTAGTGGAGGATGTGGAGGGTGGGTTAGTGATGGTGTGGGATGAGGAGGGTGGGTTAGTGGTGGTGGGGGATGTAGAGAGTGGGTTAGTGATGGTGTGGGATGTGGAGTGGTGGGTTAGTGGTGGTGTGGGATGTGGAGGGGTGGGTTGGTGATGGTTTGGGATGTGGAGGGTTGGTTAGTGGTGGTGGGGGATGTTGAGGGTGGTTAGTGGTGGTGTGGGATGTGGAGGGGTGGGTTCGTGATGGTGTGGGATGTGATGGGGTGGGTTAGTGGAGGTGTGGGATGTTGAGGGGTGGGTTATTGGAGGTGTGGGATGTGGAGGGTGGGTTAGTGATGGTGTGGGATGTGGAGGGTGGGTTAGTGGTGGTGGGGGGGATGTGGAGGGTGGTTAGTGGTGGTGTGGGATGTGGAGGGTGGGTTAGTAGTGGTGTGGGATGTGGAGGGGTGTGTTAGTGGAGGTTTTGGATGTGGAGGGTGGGTTAGTGATGGTGTGGGATGTGGAGGGGTGGGTTAGTGGTGGTGTGGGATGTGGAGGGGTTGGTTACTGATGGTGTGGGATGTGGAGGGTGGGTTAGTGGTGGTGGGGGATGTGGAGGGTAATTAGTGGTGGTGTGGGATGTAGAGTGGTGGGTTAGTGGTGGTGTGGGATGCGGAGGGGTGGGTTAGTGGTGGTGTGGGATGTGGAGTGGTGGGTTACTTGTGGTGTGGGATGTGGAGGGGGAGGTTAGTGTGGTGTGGGATGTGGAGGGCTGGGTTAGTTATGTTGTGGGATATGGAGCGGTGGATTAGTGATGATGTGGGATGTGGAGGGGTGGGTTAGTGGAGGTGTGGGATGTGGAGGGGTGGTTTAGTGATTGTGTGGGATGTGGAGGGGTGGGTTAGTGGTTGTGTGGGATGTGGAGGTATGAATTAGTGGACGTGTGGGATGTGGAGGGTGGGTTAGTGATGGTGTTGGATGTGGAGTGGTGGGTTAGCGGTGGTGTGGGATATGGAGGGGAGCGTTAGAGGTGGTGTGGGAAGTGGAGGGGTGGGTTAGTGATGGTGTGGGATGTGGAGGGGGGGTTAGTGGTGATGGGGGGGATGTGGAGGGTGGTTAGTGGTGGTGTGGGATGTGGAGGGTGGGTTAGTAGTGGTGTGGGATGTGGAGGGGTGGGTTAGTGGTGGTGGGATGTGGAGGGGTTGGTTACTGATGGTGTGGGTTGTGGAGGGTGGGTTAGTGGTGGTGGGGGATGTGGAGGTATGAATTAGTGGACGTGTGGGATGTGGAGGGTGGGTTAGTGATGGTGTTGGATGTTGTGTGGTGGGTTAGCGGTGGTGTGGGATATGGAGGGGAGCGTTAGAGGTGGTGTGGGAAGTGGAGGGGTGGGTTAGGTGTTGTGTGGGATGTGGAGGTGTGAATTTGTGGACGTGTGGGATGTGGAGGGTGGGTTAGTAATGGTGTGGGATGTGGAGGGGGGGTTAGTAGTGGTGTGGGATGTGAAGGGTGGGTTAGTGATGGTGTGGGAGGTGGAGGGTAGGTTAGTGGTGGTGTGGGATGTGGAGGATGTGTTAGTGATGGTGTGGGATGTGGAGCGGGGGATTAGTGGTGGTGTGGGATGTGGAGGGGTGGGTTAGTGATGGTGTGGGATGTGGAGGGTAGGTTAGTGGTGGTGTGGGATGTGGAGGGTGGGTTTGTGATGGTGTGGGATATGGAGCGGTGGATTAGTGGTGGTGTGGGATGTCGAGGATTGGGTTAGTGATGGTGTTGGATGTGGAGGGTGGGTTAGTGATGGTGTGGGATGTGGAGGGTGGGTTAGTGATGGTGAGGGATCTGGAGGGGGGGGTTAGTGATGGTGTGGGATGTGGAGGGCTGGGTTAGTGGTGGTGGGGGATGTGGAGTGTAGGTTTGTGATGGTGTGGGATGTGGAGGTGTGGGTTAGTGGTGGTGTGGGATGTGGAGGGTGGGTTAGCAATGGTGTGGGATGTGGAGGGGTGGGTTAGTGGTGGTGGGGGATGTTGAGGGTGGGTTGGTGATGGTGTTGGATGTGGAGGGTGGGTTAGTGGTGGTGGGGGGGATGTGGAGGGTGGTAGGTGGTGGTGTGGGATGTGGAGGTTGGGTTAGTAGTGGTGTGGGATGTGGAGGGGTGTGTTAGTGGAGGTGTGGGATGTGGAGGGGTGGGTTAGTGCTGGTGTGATGTGGATGGGTTGGTTAGTGATGGTGTGGGATGTGGAGGGTGGGTTAGTGGTGGTGGGGGATGTGGAGGGTAATTCGTGGTGGTGTGGGATGTGGAGTGATGGGTTAGTGGTGGTGTGGGATGCGGAGGGGTGGATTAGTGGTGGTGTTGGATGTGGAGTGGTGGGTTACCTTTGGTGTGGGATGTGGAGGGGTGGGTTAGTGTGGTGTGGGATGTGGAGGGGTGGGTTAGTTATGTTGTGGGATATGGAGCGGTGGATCAGTGATGATGTGGGATGTGGAGGGGTGGGTTAGTGGAGGTTTGGGATGTGGAGTGGTGGTTTAGTGATGGTGTGGGATGTGGAGGGGTGGTTTAGTGATGGAGTGGGATGTAGAGGGGTGGGTTAGTGGAGGTGTGGGATGTGGAGGGGTGGTTTAGTGATTGTGTGTGATGTGGAGGGGTGGGTTAGTGGTTGTGTGGGATGTGGAGGTATGAATTAGTGGACGTGTGGGATGTGGAGGGTGGGTTAGTGATGGTGTTGGATGTGGAGTGGTGGGTTAGTGGTGGTGTGGGATGTAGCGGGGTGGGTTAGTGATGGTGTGGGGTGTGGAGTAGTGGGTTATTGGAGGTGTGGGATGTGGATGGTGGGTTAGTGATGTCGTGGGATGTGGAGGGGTGGGTTAGTCTTGGTGTGGGATGTGGAGGGGTGAGTTAGTGATGGTGTGGGATGTGGAGGGTGGGTTAGTGATGGTGTGGGATGTGTAGGGTTGGGTTAGTTGTGTCATTGGATGTGGAGGCGTGGGTTAGTGTGGTGTGGGATGTGGAGGGGTGGGTTAGTTGTGGTGTGGGATGTGGAGGGTGGGTTGGTGGTGGTGTGGGATGTTGAGAGCTGGGATAGTGGTGGTGTGGGATGTGGAGGGTGGGTTATTGTTGGTGTGGGATGTGGAGGGGTGGGTTAGTGGCGGAGTGGGATGTGGAGGGCTGGGTTAGTGGTGGTGTGGGGTGTGGAGCGTAGGTTAGTGGTGGTGTGGGATGTGGAGGATGTGTTAGTGATGGTGTGGGATGTGGAGCAGTGTATTAGTGGTAGTGTGGGATGAGGAGGAGTGGGTTAGTGATGGTGTGGGATATGGAGGGTTGGTTATTGTTGGTGTGGGATGTGGAGGGGTGGGTTAGTGGTGGAGTGGGATGTGGTGGGTTGGGTTAGTGGAGGTGTGGGATGTGGAGGGTGGGATAGTGATGGTGTGGGATGTGGAGGGTAGGTTAGTGGTGGTGTGGGATGTGGAGGGGTGGGTTAGTGGTGGTGGGGGGGATGTGGAGGGTGGTAGGTGGTGGTGTGGGATGTGGAGGTTGGGTTAGTAGTGGTGTGGGATGTGGAGGGGTGTGTTAGTGGAGGTGTTGGATGTGGAGGGTGGGTTAGTGATGGTGTGGGATGTGGAGGGGTGGGTTAGTGCTGGTGTGATGTGGATGGGTTGGTTAGTGATGGTGTGGGATGTGGAGGGTGGGTTAGTGGTGGTGGGGGATGTGGAGGGTAATTCGTGGTGGTGTGGGATGTGGAGTGATGGGTTAGTGGTGGTGTGGGATGCGGAGGGGTGGGTTAGTGGTGGTGTGGGATGTGGAGTGGTGGGTTACCTTTGGTGTGGGATGTGGAGGGGTGGGTTAGTGTGGTGTGGGATGTGGAGGGGTGGGTTAGTTATGTTGTGGGATATGGAGCGGTGGATCAGTGATGATGTGGGATGTGGAGGGGTGGGTTAGTGGAGGTTTGGGATGTGGAGGGGTGGTTTAGTGATGGTGTGGGATGTGGAGGGGTGGTTTAGTGATGGAGTGGGATGTAGAGGGGTGGGTTAGTGGAGGTGTGGGATGTAGCGGGGTGGGTTAGTGATGGTGTGGGATGTGGAGTGTGGGTAAGTGGTGGTGTGGGATGTGGAGGGGTGGGTTAGTGGTTGGGTGGGATGTGGAGGGTTGGTTAGTGGTGGTGGGGGATGTGGAGGGGTGGGTTAGTGGTTGGGTGGGATGTGGAGGGTTGGTTAGTGGTGGTGGGGGATGTGGAGGCTGGTTAGTGGTGGTGTGGGATGTGCAGGGGTGGGTTAGTGATGGTGTGGGATGTGGAGGGGTGGGTTTGTGATGGTGTGGGATGTGATGGGGTGGGTTAGAAGGAGGTGTGGGATGTGGAGAGGTGGGTTATTGGAGGTGTGGGATGTGGATGGTGGGTTAGTGATGGCGTGGGATGTGGAGGGGTGGGTTAGTCTTGGTGTGGGATGTGGAGGGGTGAGTTAGTGATGGTGTGGGATGTGGAGGGTGGGTTAGTGATGGTGTGGGATGTGTAGGGTTGGGTTAGTTGTGTCATTGGATGTGGAGGCGTGGGTTAGTGTGGTGTGGGATGTGGAGGGGTGGGTTAGTTGTGGTGTGGGATGTGGAGGGTGGGTTGGTGGTGGTGTGGGATGTTGAGAGCTGGGATAGTGGTGGTGTGGGATGTGGAGGGTGGGTTATTGTTGGTGTGGGATGTGGAGGGGTGGGTTAGTGGCGGAGTGGGATGTGGAGGGCTGGGTTAGTGGTGGTGTGGGGTGTGGAGGGTAGGTTAGTGGTGGTGTGGGATGTGGAGCGGTGTATTAGTGGTAGTGTGGGATGTGGAGGAGTGGGTTAGTGATGGTGTGGGATATGGAGGGTTGGTTATTGTTGGTGTGGGATGTGGAGGGGTGGGTTAGTGGTGGAGTGGGATGTGGTGGGTTGGGTTAGTGGAGGTGTGGGATGTGGAGGGTGGGTTAGTGATGGTGTGGGATGTGGAGGGTAGGTTAGTGGTGGTGTGGGATGTGGAGGGGTGGGTTAGTTGTGGTGTGGGATGTGGAGGGTGGGTTGGTGGTGGTGTGGGATGTGGAGAGCTGGGATAGTGGTGGTGTGGGATGTGGAGGGTGGGTTATTGTTGGTGTGGGATGTGGAGGAGTGGGTTAGTGATGGTATGGGATGTGGAGGAGTGGGTTAGTGATGGTGTGGGATGTGGAGGGTTGGTTAGTGATGGTGTGGGATGTGGAGGGTGGGTTAGTGGTGGTGGGGGGGATGTGGAGGGTGGTTAGTGGTGGTGTGGGATGTGGAGGGTGAGTTAGTAGTGGTGTGGGATGTGGAGGGGTGTGTTAGTGGTGGTTTTGGATGTGGAGGGTGGGTTAGTGATGGTGTGGGATGTGGAGGGGTGGGTTAGTGATGGTGTGGGATGTGGAGGGGTTGGTTACTGATGGTGTGGGATGTGGAGGGTGGGTTAGTGGTGGTGGGGGATGTGGAGGGTAATTAGTGGTGGTGTGGGATGTAGAGTGGTGGTGTGGGATGCGGAGGGGTGGGTTAGTGGTGGTGTGGGATGTGGAGTGGTGGGTTACTTGTGGTCTGGGATGTGGAGGGGGAGGTTAGTGTGGTGTGGGATGTGGAGGGCTGGGTTAGTTATGTTGTGGGATATGGAGCGGTGGATTAGTGATGATGTGGGATGTGGAGGGGTGGGTTAGTGGAGGTGTGGGATGTGGAGGGGTGGTTTAGTGATGGTGTGGGATGTGGAGGGGTGGGTTAGTGGTTGTGTGAGATGTGGAGGTATGAATTAGTGGACGTGTGGGATGTGGAGGGTGGGTTAGTGATGGTGTTGGATGTTGTGTGGTGGGTTAGCGGTGGTGTGGGATATGGAGGGGAGCGTTAGAGGTGGTGTGGGAAGTGGAGGGGTGGGTTAGGTGTTGTGTGGGATGTGGAGGTGTGAATTTGTGGACGTGTGGGATGTGGAGGGTGGGTTAGTGATGGTGTGGGATGTGGAGGGGGGGTTAGTAGTGGTGTGGGATGTGAAGGGTGGGTTAGTGATGGTGTGGGAGGTGGAGGGTAGGTTAGTGGTGGTGTGGGATGTGGAGGATGTGTTAGTGATGGTGTGGGATGTGGAGCGGTGGATTAGTGGTGGTGTGGGATGTGGAGGGGTGGGTTAGTGATGGTGTGGGATGTGGAGGGTAGGTTAGTGGTGGTGTGGGATGTGGTGGGTGGGTTAGTGATGGTGTGGGATATGGAGCGGTGGATTAGTGGTGGTGTGGGATGTCGAGGATTGGGTTAGTGATGGTGTTGGATGTGGAGGGTGGGTTAGTGATGGTGTGGGATGTGGAGGGTGGGTTTGTGATGGTGAGGGATCTGGAGGGGTGGGTTAGTGATGGTGTGGGATGTGGAGGGCTGGGTTAGTGGTGGTGGGGGATGTGGAGTGTAGGTTTGTGATGGTGTGGGATGTGGAGGTGTGGGTTAGTGGTGGTGTGGGATGTGGAGGGTGGGTTAGTAATGGTGTGGGATGTGGAGGGGTGGGTCAGTGGTGGTGGGGGATGTTGAGGGTGGGATGGTGATGGTGTGGGATGTGGAGGGTGGGTTAGTGGTGGTGGGGGGGTTGTGGAGGGTAATTCGTGGTGGTGTGGGATGTGGAGTGATGGGTTAGTGGTGGTGTGGGATGCAGAGGGGTGGGTTAGTGGTGGTGTGGGATGTGGAGTGGTGGGTTACCTTTGGTGTAGGATGTGGAGGGGTGGGTTAGTGTGGTGTGGGATGTGGAGGGGTGGGTTAGTTATGTTGTGGGATATGGAGCGGTGGATTAGTGATGATGTGGGATGTGGAGGGGTGGGTTAGTGGAGGTGTGGGATGTGGAGGAGTGGTTTAGTGATGGTGTGGGATATGGAGGGGTGGTTTAGTGATGGAGTGGGATGTAGAGGGGTGGGTTAGTGATGGTGTGGGATGTGAAAGGGTGGGTTTGTGGTGGTGTGGGATGTGGAGGGTGGTTTAGTGGTGATGTGGGATGCCAAGGGGTGGGTTAGTGATGGTGTGGGATGTGGAGGGGTGGACTAGTGGTGGTGTGGGATGTAGAGGTGTGGGTTAATGGTGGTGTGGGATATGGAGCGGTGGGTTAGTGATGGTGTGGGATGTGGAGGGGTGGGTTAGTGGTGGTGTGGGTATGTAGAGGGGTGTGTTAGTGGTGGTGTGGGATATGGAGGGGAGGGTTAGTGGTGGTGTGGGATGTGGAGGGGTGAATTAGTGGAGGTGTGGGATGTGGAGTGTGGGTTAGTGATGGTGTGGGATGTGGAGGGGTGGGTTAGTAGTGGTGGGGGATTTGGAGTGTGGGTTAGTGATGGTGTGGGATGTGGAGGGGTGGGTTAGTGGTGGTGTGGGATGTGGAGGGTGGGTTAGTGGATGTGTTGGATGTGGAGGGTGGGTTAGTGATGGGGTGGGATGTGGAGGGGTGGGTTAGTGGTCGTGTGGGATGTGGAGGGGTGGGTTAGTGGTAGTGGAGGATGTGGAGGGTGGGTTAGTGATGGTGTTGGATGAGGAGGGTGGGTTAGTGGTGGTGGGGGATGTAGAGAGTGGGTTAGTGATGGTGTGGGATGTGGAGTGGTGGGTTAGTGGTGGTGTGGGATGTGGAGGGGTGGGTTGGTGATGGTTTGGGATGTGGAGGGTTGGTTAGTGGTGGTGGGGGATGTTGAGGGTGGTTAGTGGTGGTGTGGGATGTGGAGGGGTGGGTTCGTGATGGTGTGGGATGTGATGGGGTGGGTTAGTGGAGGTGTGGGATGTTGAGGGGTGGGTTATTGGAGGTGTGGGATGTGGAGGGTGGGTTAGTGATGGTGTGGGATGTGGGGGGTGGGTTAGTGGTGGTGGGGGGATGTGGAGGGTGGTTAGTGGTGGTGTGGGATGTGGAGGGTGGGTTAGTAGTGGTGTGGGATGTGGAGGGGTGTGTTAGTGGAGGTTTTGGATGTGGAGGGTGGGTTAGTGATGGTGTGGGATGTGGAGGGGTGGGTTAGTGGTGGTGTGGGATGTGGAGGGGTTGGTTACTGATGGTGTGGGATGTGGAGGGTGGGTTAGTGGTGGTGGGGGATGTGGAGGGTAATTAGTGGTGGTGTGGGATGTAGAGTGGTGGGTTAGTGGTGGTGTGGGATGCGGAGGGGTGGGTTAGTGGTGGTGTGGGATGTGGAGTGGTGGGTTACTTGTGGTGTGGGATGTGGAGGGGAGGTTAGTGTGGTGTGGGATGTGGAGGGCTGGGTTAGTTATGTTGTGGGATATGGAGCGGTGGATTAGAGATGATGTGGGATGTGGAGGGGTGGGTTAGTGGTTGTGTGGGATGTGGAGGTATGAATTAGTGGACGTGTGGGATGTGGAGGGTGGGTTAGTGATGGTGTTGGATGTGGAGTGGTGGGTTAGCGGTGGTGTGGGATATGGAGGGGAGCGTTAGAGGTGGTGTGGGAAGTGCAGGGGTGGGTTAGTGATGGTGTGGGATGTGGAAGGGGGGTTAGTGGTGATGGGGGGGGATGTGGAGGGTGGTTAGTGGTGGTGTGGGATGTGGAGGGTGGGTTAGTAGTGGTGTGGGATGTGGAGGGGTGTGTTAGTGGAGGTTTTGGATGTGGAGGGTGGGTTAGTGATGGTGTGGGATGTGGAGGGGTGGGTTAGTGGTGGTGTGGGATGTGGAGGGGTTGGTTACTGATGGTGTGGGATGTGGAGGGTGGGTTAGTGGTGGTGGGGGATGTGGAGGTATGAATTAGTGGACGTGTGGGATGTGGAGGGTGGGTTAGTGATGGTGTTGGATGTTGTGTGGTGGGTTAGCGGTGGTGTGGGATATGGAGGGGAGCGTTAGAGGTGGTGTGGGAAGTGGAGGGGTGGGTTAGGTGTTGTGTGGGATGTGGATGTGTGAATTTGTGGACGTGTGGGATGTGGAGGGTGGGTTAGTGATGGTGTTGGATGTGGAGTGGTGGGTTAGTGGTGGTGTGGGATGTAGCGGGGTGGGTTAGTGATGGTGTGGGATGTGGAGTAGTGGGTTAGTGATGGTGTGGGATGTGGAGTGTGGGAAAGTGGTGGTGTGGGATGTGGAGGGGTGGGTTAGTGGTTGGGTGGGATGTGGAGAGTTGGTTAGTGGTGGTGGGGGATGTGGAGGCTGGTTAGTGGTGGTGTGGGATGTGCAGGGGTGGTTAGTGATGGTGTGGGATGTGGAGGGGTGGGTTTGTGATGGTGTGGGATGTGATGGGGTGGGTTAGAAGGAGGTGTGGGATGTGGAGAGGTGGGTTATTGGAGGTGTGGGATGTGGATGGTGGGTTAGTGATGGCGTGGGATGTGGAGGGGTGGGTTAGTCTTGGTGTGGGATGTGGAGGGGTGAGTTAGTGATGGTGTGGGATGTGGAGGGTGGGTTAGTGATGGTGTGGGATGTGTAGGGTTGGGTTAGTTGTGTCATTGGATGTGGAGGCGTGGGTTAGTGTGGTGTGGGATGTGGAGGGGTGGGTTAGTTGTGGTGTGGGATGTGGAGGGTGGGTTGGTGGTGGTGTGGGATGTTGAGAGCTGGGATAGTGGTGGTGTGGGATGTGGAGGGTGGGTTATTGTTGGTGTGGGATGTGGAGGGGTGGGTTAGTGGCGGAGTGGGATGTGGAGGGCTGGGTTAGTGGTGGTGTGGGGTGTGGAGGGTAGGTTAGTGGTGGTGTGGGATGTGGAGCGGTGTATTAGTGGTAGTGTGGGATGTGGAGGAGTGGGTTAGTGATGGTGTGGGATATGGAGGGTTGGTTATTGTTGGTGTGGGATGTGGAGGGGTGGGTTAGTGGTGGAGTGGGATGTGGTGGGTTGGGTTAGTGGAGGTGTGGGATGTGGAGGGTGGGTTAGTGATGGTGTGGGATGTGGAGGGTAGGTTAGTGGTGGTGTGGGATGTGGAGGGTGGGTTAGTTGTGGTGTGGGATGTGGAGGGTGGGTTGGTGGTGGTGTGGGATGTGGAGAGCTGGGATAGTGGTGGTGTGGGATGTGGAGGGTGGGTTATTGTTGGTGTGGGATGTGGAGGAGTGGGTTAGTGATGGTATGGGATGTGGAGGAGTGGGTTAGTGATGGTGTGGGATGTGGAGGGTTGGTTAGTGATGGTGTGGGATGTGGAGGGTGGGTTAGTGGTGGTGGGGGGGATGTGGAGGGTGGTTAGTGGTGGTGTGGGATGTGGAGGGGTGGGTTAGTAGTGGTGTGGGATGTGGAGGGGTGTGTTAGTGGTGGTTTTGGATGTGGAGGGTGGGTTAGTGATGGAGTGGGATGTGGAGGGGTGGGTTAGTGGTGGTGTGGGATGTGGAGGGGTTGGTTACTGATGGTGTGGGATGTGGAGGGTGGGTTAGTGGTGGTGGGGGATGTGGAGGGTAATTAGTGGTGGTGTGGGATGTAGAGTGGTGGTGTGGGATGCGGAGGGGTGGGTTAGTGGTGGTGTGGGATGTGGAGTGGTGGGTTACTTGTGGTCTGGGATGTGGAGGGGGAGGTTAGTGTGGTGTGGGATGTGGAGGGCTGGGTTAGTTATGTTGTGGGATATGGAGCGGTGGATTAGTGATGATGTGGGATGTGGAGGGGTGGGTTAGTGGAGGTGTGGGATGTGGAGGGGTGGTTTAGTGATGGTGTGGGATGTGGAGGGGTGGGTTAGTGGTTGTGTGAGATGTGGAGGTATGAATTAGTGTACGTGTGGGATGTGGAGGGTGGGTTAGTGATGGTGTGGGATGTGGAGGGGGGGTTAGTAGTGGTGTGGGATGTGAAGGGTGGGTTAGTGATGGTGTGGGAGGTGGAGGGTAGGTTAGTGGTGGTGTGGGATGTGGAGGATGTGTTAGTGATGGTGTGGGATGTGGAGCGGTGGATTAGTGGTGGTGTGGGATGTGGAGGGGTGGGTTAGTGATGGTGTGGGATGTGGAGGGTAGGTTAGTGGTGGTGTGGGATGTGGTGGGTGGGTTAGTGATGGTGTGGGATATGGAGCGGTGGATTAGTGGTGGTGTGGGATGTCGAGGATTGGGTTAGTGATGGTGTTGTATGTGGAGGGTGGGTTAGTGATGGTGTGGGATGTGGAGGGTGGGTTAGTGATGGTGAGGGATCTGGAGGGGTGGGTTAGTGTTGGTGTGGGATCTGGAGGGCTGGGTTAGTGGTGGTGGGGGATGTGGAGTGTAGGTTTGTGATGGTGTGGGATGTGGAGGTGTGGGTTAGTGGTGGTGTGGGATGTGGAGGGTGGGTTAGTAATGGTGTGGGATGTGGAGGGGTGGGTCAGTGGTGGTGGGGGATGTTGAGGGTGGGATGGTGATGGTGTGGGATGTGGAGGGTGGGTTAGTGGTGGTGGGGGGGTTGTGGAGGGTAATTCGTGGTGGTGTGGGATGTGGAGTGATGGGTTAGTGGTGGTGTGGGATGTGGAGTGGTGGGTTACCTTTGGTGTAGGATGTGGAGGGGTGGGTTAGTGTGGTGTGGGATGTGGAGGGGTGGGTTAGTTATGTTGTGGGATATGGAGCGGTGGATTAGTGATGATGTGGGATGTGGAGGGGTGGGTTGTGGGATGTGGAGGGGTGGTTTAGTGATGGTGTGGGATATGGAGGGGTGGTTTAGTGATGGAGTGGGATGTAGAGGGGTGGGTTAGTGATGGTGTGGGATGTGAAAGGGTGGGTTTGTGGTGGTGTGGGATGTGGAGGGTGGTTTAGTGGTGATGTGGGATGCCAAGGTGTGGGTTAGTGATGGTGTGGGATGTGGAGTGGTGGACTAGTGGTGGTGTGGGATGTAGAGGTGTGGGTTAATGGTGGTGTGGGATATGGAGCGGTGGGTTAGTGATGGTGTGGGATGTGGAGGGGTGGGTTAGTGGTGGTGTGGGTATGTAGAGGGGTGTGTTAGTGGTGGTGTGGGATATGGAGGGGTGGGTTAGTGGTGGTGTGGGTATGTAGAGGGGTGTGTTAGTGGTGGTGTGGGATATGGAGGGGAGGGTTAGTGATGGTGTGGGATGTGGAGGGGTGGGTTAGTAGTGGTGGGGGATTTGGAGTGTGGGTTAGTGATGGTGTGGGATGTGGAGGGGTGGGTTAGTGGTGGTGTGGGATGTGGAGGGTGGGTTAGTGGATGTGTTGGATGTGGAGGGTGGGTTAGTGATGGGGTGGGATGTGGAGGGGTGGGTTAGTGGTCGTGTGGGAAATGGAGGGGTGGGTTAGTGGTAGTGGAGGATGTGGAGGGTGGGTTAGTGATGGTGTTGGATGAGGAGGGTGGGTTAGTGGTGGTGGGGGATGTAGAGAGTGGGTTAGTGATGGTGTGGGATGTGGAGTGGTGGGTTAGTGGTGGTGTGGGATGTGGAGGGGTGGGTTGGTGATGGTTTGGGGATGTGGAGGGTTGGTTAGTGGTGGTGGGGGATGTTGAGGGTGGTTAGTGGTGGTGTGGGATGTGGAGGGGTGGGTTCGTGATGGTGTGGGATGTGATGGGGTGGGTTAGTGGAGGTGTGGGATGTTGAGGGGTGGGTTATTGGAGGTGTGGGATGTGGAGGGTGGGTTAGTGATGGTGTGGGATGTGGGGGGTGGGTTAGTGGTGGTGGGGGGATGTGGAGGGTGGTTAGTGGTGGTGTGGGATGTGGAGGGTGGGTTAGTAGTGGTGTGGGATGTGGAGGGGTGTGTTAGTGGAGGTTTTGGATGTGGAGGGTGGGTTAGTGATGGTGTGGGATGTGGAGGGGTGGGTTAGTGGTGGTGTGGGATGTGGAGGGGTTGGTTACTGATGGTGTGGGATGTGGAGGGTGGGTTAGTGGTGGTGGGGGATGTGGAGGGTAATTAGTGGTGGTGTGGGATGTAGAGTGGTGGGTTAGTGGTGGTGTGGGATGCGGAGGGGTGGGTTAGTGGTGGTGTGGGATGTGGAGTGGTGGGTTACTTGTGGTGTGGGATGTGGAGGGGGAGGTTAGTGTGGTGTGGGATGTGGAGGGCTGGGTTAGTTATGTTGTGGGATATGGAGCGGTGGATTAGTGTTGATGTGGGATGTGGAGGGGTGGGTTAGTGGTTGTGTGGGATGTGGAGGTATGAATTAGTGGACGTGTGGGATGTGGAGGGTGGGTTAGTGATGGTGTTGGATGTGGAGTGGTGGGTTAGCGGTGGTGTGGGATATGGAGGGGAGCGTTAGAGGTGGTGTGGGAAGTGGAGGGGTGGGTTAGTGATGGTGTGGGATGTGGAAGGGGGGTTAGTGGTGATGGGGGGGATGTGGAGGGTGGTTAGTGGTGGTGTGGGATGTGGAGGGTGGGTTAGTAGTGGTGTGGGATGTGGAGGGGTGTGTTAGTGGAGGTTTTGGATGTGGAGGGTGGGTTAGTGATGGTGTGGGATGTGGAGGGGTGGGTTAGTGGTGGTGTGGGATGTGGAGGGGTTGGTTACTGATGGTGTGGGATGTGTAGGGTGGGTTAGTGGTGGTGGGGGATGTGGAGGTATGAATTAGTGGACGTGTGGGATGTGGAGGGTGGGTTAGTGATGGTGTTGGATGTTGTGTGGTGGGTTAGCGGTGGTGTGGGATATGGAGGGGAGCGTTAGAGGTGGTGTGGGAAGTGGAGGGGTGGGTTAGGTGTTGTGTGGGATGTGGAGGTGTGAATTTGTGGACGTGTGGGATGTGGAGGGTGGGTTAGTGATGGTGTGGGATGTGGAGGGGGGGTTAGTAGTGGTGTGGGATGTGAAGGGTGGGTTAGTGATGGTGTGGGAGGTGGAGGGTAGGTTAGTGGTGGTGTGGGATGTGGAGGATGTGTTAGTGATGGTGTGGGATGTGGAGCGGGGGATTAGTGGTGGTGTGGGATGTGGAGGGGTGGGTTAGTGATGGTGTGGGATGTGGAGGGTAGGTTAGTGGTGGTGTGGGATGTGGAGGGTGGGTTAGTGATGGTGTGGGATATGGAGCGGTGGATTAGTGGTGGTGTGGGATGTCGAGGATTGGGTTAGTGATGGTGTTGGATGTGGAGGGTGGGTTAGTGATGGTGTGGGATGTGGAGGGTGGGTTAGTGATGGTGAGGGATCTGGAGGGGTGGGTTAGTGATGGTGTGGGATGTGGAGGGCTGGGTTAGTGGTGGTGGGGGATGTGGAGTGTAGGTTTGTGATGGTGTGGGATGTGGAGGTGTGGGTTAGTGGTGGTGTGGGATGTGGAGGGTGGGTTAGTAATGGTGTGGGATGTGGAGGGGTGGGTTAGTGGTGGTGGGGGATGTTGAGGGTGGGTTGGTGATGGTGTTGGATGTGGAGGGTGGGTTAGTGGTGGTGGGGGGGATGTGGAGGGTGGTAGGTGGTGGTGTGGGATGTGGAGGTTGGGTTAGTAGTGGTGTGGGATGTGGAGGGGTGTGTTAGTGGAGGTGTTGGATGTGGAGGGTGGGTTAGTGATGGTGTGGGATGTGGAGGGGTGGGTTAGTGCTGGTGTGATGTGGATGGGTTGGTTAGTGATGGTGTGGGATGTGGAGGGTGGGTTAGTGGTGGTGGGGGATGTGGAGGGTAATTCGTGGTGGTGTGGGATGTGGAGTGATGGGTTAGTGGTGGTGTGGGATGCGGAGGGGTGGGTTAGTGGTGGTGTGGGATGTGGAATGGTGGGTTACCTTTGGTGTGGGATGTGGAGGTGTGGGTTAGTGTGGTGTGGGATGTGGAGGGGTGGGTTAGTTATGTTGTGGGATATGGAGCGGTGGATCAGTGATGATGTGGGATGTGGAGGGGTGGGTTAGTGGAGGTTTGGGATGTGGAGGGGTGGTTTAGTGATGGTGTGGGATGTGGAGGGGTGGTTTAGTTATGGAGTGGGATGTAGAGGGGTGGGTTAGTGGAGGTGTGGGATGTGGAGGGGTGGTTTAGTGATTGTGTGGGATGTGGAGGGGTGGGTTAGTGGTTGTGTGGGATGTGGAGTGGTCGGTTACTTGTGGTGTGGGAAGTGGAGGGGGAGGTTAGTGTGGTGTGGGATGTCGAGGGCTGGGTTAGTTATGTTGTGGGATATGGAGCGGTGGATTAGTGATGATGTTGGATGTGGAGGGGTGGGTTAGTGGAGGTGTGGGATGTGGAGGGGTGGTTTAGTGATTGTGTTGGATGTGGAGGGGTGGGTTAATGGTTGTGTGGGATGTGGAGGTATGAATTAGTGGACGTGTGGGATGTGGAGGGTGGGTTAGTGATGGTGTTGGATGTGGAGTGGTGGGTTAGCGGTGGTGTGGGATATGGAGGGGAGCGTTAGAGGTGGTGTGGAAAGTGGAGGGGTGGGTTAGTGATGGTGTGGGATGTGGAGGGGGGGGTTAGTGGTGATGGGGGGGATGTGGAGGGTGGTTAGTGGTGGTGTGGGATGTGGAGGGTGGGTTAGTAGTGGTGTGGGATGTGGAGGGGTGTGTTAGTGGAGGTTTTGGATGTGGAGGGTGGGTTAGTGATGGTGTGGGATGTGGAGGGGTGGGTTAGTGGTGGTGTGGGATGTGGAGGGGTTGGTTACTGATGGTGTGGGATTTGGAGGGTGGGTTAGTGGTGGTGGGGGACGTGGAGGTATGAATTAGTGGACGTGTGGGATGTGGAGGGTGGGTTAGTGATGGTGTTGGATGTTGTGTGGTGGGTTAGCGGTGGTGTCGGATATGGAGGGGAGCGTTAGAGGTGGTGTGGGAAGTGGAGGGGTGGGTTAGGTGTTGTGTGGGATGTGGAGGTGTGAATTTGTGGACGTGTGGGATGTGGAGGGTGGGTTAGTGATGGTGTGGGATGTGGAGGGGGGGTTAGTAGTGGTGTGGGATGTGAAGGGTGGGTTAGTGATGGTGTGGGAGGTGGAGGGTAGGTTAGTGGTGGTGTGGGATGTGGAGGATGTGTTAGTGATGGTGTGGGATGTGGAGCGGTGGATTAGTGGTGATGTGGGATGTGGAGGGGTGGGTTAGTGATGGTGTGGGATGTGGAGGGTAGGTTAGTGGTGGTGTGGGATGTGGAGGGTGGGTTAGTGATGGTGTGGGATATGGAGCGGTGGATTAGTGGTGGTGTGGGATGTCGAGGATTGGGTTAGTGATGGTGTTGGATGTGGAGGGTGGGTTAGTGATGGTGTGGGATGTGGAGGGTGGGTTAGTGATGGTGAGGGATCTGGAGCGGTGGGTTAGTGATGGTGTGGGATGTGGAGGGCTGGGTTAGTGGTGGTGGGGGATGTGGAGTGTAGGTTTGTGATGGTGTGGGATGTGGAGGTGTGGGTTAGTGGTGGTGGGGGATGTTGAGGGTGGGTTGGTGATGGTGTTGGATGTGGAGGGTGGGTTAGTGGTGGTGGGGGGGATGTGGAGGGTGGTAGGTGGTGGTGTGGGATGTGGAGGTTGGGTTAGTAGTGGTGTGGGATGTGGAGGGGTGTGTTAGTGGAGGTGTTGGATGTGGAGGGTGGGTTAGTGATGGTGTGGGATGTGGAGGGGTGGGTTAGTGATGGTGTGGGATGTGGATGGGTTGGTTAGTGATGGTGTGGGATGTGGAGGGTGGGTTAGTGGTGGTGTGGGATGTGGAGTGGTGGGTTACCTTTGGTGTGGGATGTGGAGGGGTGGGTTAGTGTGGTGTGGGATGTGGAGGGGTGGGTTAGTTATGTTGTGGGATATGGAGCGGTGGATTAGTGATGATGTGGGATGTGGAGGGGTGGGTTAGTGGAGGTTTGGGATGTGGAGGGGTGGTTTAGTGATGGTGTGGGATGTGGAGGGGTGGTTTAGTGATGGGGTGGGATCTAGAGGGGTGGGTTAGTGATGGTGTGGGATGTGAAAGGGTGGGTTTGTGGTGATGTGGGATGCCGAGGGGTGGGTTAGTGATGGTGTGGGATGTGGAGGGTGGGTTAGTGGTGGTGGGGGGGTTGTGGAGGGTGGTTAGTGGTGTTGTGGGATGTGGAGGTTGGGTTAGTAGTGGTGTGGGATGTGGAGGGGTGTGTTAGTGGAGGTGTTGGATGTGGAGGGTGGGTTAGTGATGGTGTGGGATGTGGAGGGGTGGGTTAGTGCTGGTGTGGGATGTGGATGGGTTGGTTAGTGATGGTGTGGGATGTGGAGGGTGGGTTAGTGGTGGTGGGGGATGTGGAGGGTAATTCGTGGTGGTGTGGGATGTGGAGTGATGGGTTAGTGGTGGTGTGGGATGCGGAGGGGTGGGTTAGTGGTGGTGTGGGATGTGGAGTGGTGGGTTAGTTATGTTGTGGGATATGGAGCGGTGGATTAGTGATGATGTGGGATGTGGAGGGGTGGGTTAGTGGAGGTGTGGGATGTGGAGGTGTGGTTTAGTGATGGTGTGGGATGTGGAGGGGTGGTTTAGTGATGGAGTGGGATGTAGAGGGGTGGGTTAGTGATGGTGTGGGATGTGAAAGGGTGGGTTTGTGGTGGTGTGGGATGTGGAGGGTGGTTTAGAGGTGATGTGGGATGCCGAGGGGTGGGTTAGTGATGGTGTGGGATGTGGAGGGGTGGACTAGTGGTGGTGTGGGATGTAGAGGTGTGGGTTAATGGTGGTGTGGGATATGGAGCGGTGGGTTAGTGATGGTGTGGGATGTGGAGGGGTGGGTTAGTGGTGGTGTGGGAATGTAGAGGGGTGTGTTAGTGGTGGTGTGGGATATGGAGGGGAGGGTTAGTGGTGGTGTGGGATGTGGAGGAGTGGGTTAGTGGTTGTGTGGGATGTGGAGGGGTGAATTAGTGGAGGTGTGGGATGTGGAGTGTGGGTTAGTGATGGTGTGGGATGTGGAGGGGTGGGTTAGTAGTGGTGGGGGATTTGGAGTGTGGGTTAGTGATGGTGTGGGATGTGGAGGGGTGGGTTAGTGGTGGTGTGGGATGTGGAGGGTGGGTTAGTGGATGTGTTGGATGTGGAGGGTGGGTTAGTGATGGGGTGGGATGTGGAGGGTTGGGTTAGTGGTCGTGTGGGATGTGGAGGGGTGGGTTAGTGGTAGTGGAGGATGTGGAGGGTGGGTTAGTGGTGGTGTGGGATGTGGAGGGTGGGTTAGTGGTGGTGGGGGATGTAGAGAGTGGGTTAGTGATGGTGTGGGATGTGGAGTGGTGGGTTAGTGGTGGTGTGGGATGTGGAGGGGTGGGTTGGTGATGGTTTGGGATGTGGAGGGTTGGTTAGTGGTGGTGGGGGATGTTGAGGGTGGTTAGTGGTGGTGTGGGATGTGGAGGGGTGGGTTCGTGATGGTGTGGGATGTGATGGGGTGGGTTAGTGGAGTTGTGGGATGTTGAGGGGTGGGTTATTGGAGGTGTGGGATGTGGAGGGTGGGTTAGTGGAGGTGTGGGATGTGGAGGGGTGGTTTAGTGATTGTGTGGGATGTGGAGGGGTGGGTTAGTGGTTGTGTGGGATGTGGAGGTATGAATTAGTGGACGTGTGGGATGTGGAGGGTGGGTTAGTGATGGTGTTGGATGTGGAGTGGTGGGTTAGCGGTGGTGTGGGATATGGAGGGGTGGGTTAGTGGAGGTTTGGGATGTGGAGGGGTGGTTTAGTGATGGTGTGGGATGTGGAGGGGTGGTTTAGTGATGGAGTGGGATGTAGCGGGGTGGGTTAGTGATGGTGTGGGATGTGAAAGGGGGGGTTTGTGGTGGTGTGGGATGTGGAGGGTGGTTTAGTGGTGATGTGGGATGCCGAGGGGTTGGTTACTGATGGTGTGGGATGTGGAGGGTGGGTTAGTGGTGGTGGGGGATGTGGAGGTATGAATTAGTGGACGTGTGGGATGTGGAGGGTGGGTTAGTGATGGTGTGGGATGTGGAGGGGGGGGTTAGTAGTGGTGTGGGATGTGAAGGGTGGGTTAGTGATGGTGAGGGATCTGGAGGGGTGGGTTAGTGATGGTGTGGGATGTGGAGGGCTGGGTTAGTGGTGGTGGGGGATGTGGAGTGTAGGTTTGTGATGGTGTGGGATGTGGAGGTGTGGGTTAGTGGTGGTGTGGGATGTGGAGGGTGGGTTAGTAATGGTGTGGGATGTGGAGGGTTGGGTTAGTGGTGGTGGGGGATGTTGAGGGTGGGTTGGTGATGGTGTTGGATGTGGAGGGTGGGTTAGTGGTGGTGGGGGGGATGTGGAGGGTGGTAGGTGGTGGTGTGGGATGTGCAGGTTGGGTTAGTAGTGGTGTGGGATGTGGAGGGGTGTGTTAGTGGAGGTGTTGGATGTGGAGGTTGGGTT
The DNA here is from genome assembly GCF_030144855.1 of Hypanus sabinus. NCBI lineage: Eukaryota > Metazoa > Chordata > Chondrichthyes > Myliobatiformes > Dasyatidae > Hypanus > Hypanus sabinus. The sequence continues at coordinate 95,065 of NW_026779232.1, forward strand.
AGTGATGGTGTGGGATGTGGAGGGGTGGGTTAGTGCTGGTGTGGGATGTGGATGGGTTGGTTAGTGATGGTGTGGGATGTGGAGGGTGGGTTAGTGGTGGTGGGGGATGTGGAGGGTAATTCGTGGTGGTGTGGGATGTGGAGTGATGGGTTAGTGGGGGTGTGGGATGCGGAGGGGTGGGTTAGTGGTGGTGTGGGATGTGGAGTGGTGGGTTACCTTTGGTGTGGGATGTGGAGGGGTGGGTTAGTGTGGTGTGGGATGTGGAGGGGTGGGTTAGTTATGTTGTGGGATATGGAGCGGTGGATTAGTGATGATGTGGGATGTGGAGGGGTGGGTTAGTGGAGGTTTGGGATGTGGAGGGGTGGTTTAGTGATGGTGTGGGATGTGGAGGGGTGGTTTAGTGATGGAGTGGGATGTAGAGGGGTGCGTTAGTGATGGTGTGGGATGTGAAAGGGTGGGTTTGTGGTGGTGTGGGATGTGGAGGGTGGTTTAGTGGTGATGTGGGATGCCGAGGGGTGGGTTAGTGATGGTGTGGGATGTGGAGGGGTGGGTTAGTGGTGGTGTGGGTATGTAGAGGGGTGTGTTAGTGGTGGTGTGGGATATGGAGGGGAGGGTTAGTGGTGGTGTGGGATGTGGAGGGGTGGGTTAGTGGTTGTGTGGGATGTTGAGGGGTGAATTAGTGGAGGTGTGGGATGTGGAGTGTGGGTTAGTGATGGTGTGGGATGTGGAGGGTGGGTTAGTGGATGTGTTGGATGTGGAGGGTGGGTTAGTGATGGGGTGGGATGTGGAGGGGTGAGTTAGTGGTCGTGTGGGATGTGGAGGGGTGGGTTAGTGGTAGTGGAGGATGTGGAGGGTGGGTTAGTGATGGTGTGGGATGAGGAGGGTGGGTTAGTGGTGGTGGGGGATGTGGAGAGTGGGTTAGTGATGGTGTGGGATGTGGAGTGGTGGGTTAGTGGAGGTGTGGGATGTGGAGGGGTGGGTTGGTGATGGTTTGGGATGTGGAGGGTTGGTTAGTGGTGGTGGGGGATGTTGAGGGTGGTTAGTGGTGGTGTGGGATGTGGAGGGGTGGGTTCGTGATGGTGTGGGATGTGATGGGGTGGGTTAGTGGAGGTGTGGGATGTTGAGGGGTGGGTTATTGGAGGTGTGGGATGTGGAGGGTGGGTTAGTGATGGTGTGGGATGTGGAGGGTGGGTTAGTGGTGGTGGGGGGGATGTGGAGGGTGGTTAGTGGTGGTGTGGAATGTGGAGGGTGGGTTAGTAGTGGTGTGGGATGTGGAGGGGTGTGTTAGTGGAGGTTTTGGATGTGGAGGGTGGGTTAGTGATGGTGGGGGATGTAGAGAGTGGGTTAGTGATGGTGTGGGATGTGGAGTGGTGGGTTAGTGGTGGTGTGGGATGTGGAGGGGTGGGTTGGTGATGGTTTGGGATGTGGAGGGTTGGTTAGTGGTGGTGGGGGATGTTGAGGGTGGTTAGTGGTGGTGTGGGATGTGGAGGGGTGGGTTCGTGATGGTGTGGGATGTGATGGGGTGGGTTAGTGGAGGTGTGGGATGTTGAGGGGTGGGTTATTGGAGGTGTAGGATGTGGAGGGTGGGTTAGTGATGGTGTGGGATGTGGAGGGTGGGTTAGTGGTGGTGGGGGGGATGTGGAGGGTGGTTAGTGGTGGTGTGGGATGTGGAGGGTGGGTTAGTAGTGGTGTGGGATGTGGAGGGGTGTGTTAGTGGAGGTTTTGGATGTGGAGGGTGGGTTAGTGATGGTGTGGGATGTGGAGGGGTGGGTTAGTGGTGGTGTGGGATGTGGAGGGGTTGGTTACTGATGGTGTGGGATGTGGAGGGTGGGTTAGTGGTGGTGGGGGATGTGGAGGGTAATTAGTGGTGGTGTGGGATGTAGAGTGGTGGGTTAGTGGTGGTATGGGATGCGGAGGGGTGGGTTAGTGATGGTGTGGGATGTGGAGGGGGAGGTTAGTGTGGTGTGGGATGTGGAGGGCTGGGTTAGTTATGTTGTGGGATATGGAGCGGTGGATTAGTGATGATGTTGGATGTGGAGGGGTGGGTTAGTGGAGGTGTGGGATGTGGAGGGGTGGTTTAGTGATTGTGTGGGATGTGGAGGGGTGGGTTAGTGGTTGTGTGGGATGTGGAGGTATGAATTAGTGGACGTGTGGGATGTGGAGGGTGGGTTAGTGATGGTGTTGGATGTGGAGTGGTGGGTTAGCGGTGGTGTGGGATATGGAGGGGAGCGTTAGAGGTGGTGTGGGAAGTGGAGGGGTGGGTTAGTGATGGTGTGGGATGTGGAGGGGGGGTTAGTGGTGATGGGGGGGATGTGGAGGGTGGTTAGTGGTGGTGTGGGATGTGGAGGGTGGGTTAGTAGTGGTGTGGGATGTGGAGGGTGGGTTAGTAGTGGTGTGGGATGTGGAGGGGTGTGTTAGTGGAGGTTTTGGATGTGGAGGGTGGGTTAGTGATGGTGTGGGATGTGGAGGGGTGGGTTAGTGGTGGTGTGGGATGTGGAGGGGTTGGTTACTGATGGTGTGGGATGTGGAGGGTGGGTTAGTGGTGGTGGGGGATGTGGAGGGTAATTAGTGGTGGTGTGGGATTTAGAGTGGTGGGTTAGTGGTGGTTTGGGATGCGGAGGGGTGGGTTAGTGGTGGTGTGGGATGTGGAGTGGTGGGTTACTTGTGGTGTGGGATGTGGAGGGGGAGGTTAGTGTGGTGTGGGATGTGGAGGGCTGGGTTAGTTATGTTGTGGGATATGGAGCGGTGGATTAGTGATGATGTGGGATGTGGAGGGGTGGGTTAGTGGAGGTGTGGGATGTGGAGGGGTGGTTTAGTGATGGTGTGGGATGTGGAGGGGTGGGTTAGTGGTTGTGTGGGATCTGGAGGTATGAATTAGTGGACGTGTGGGATGTGGAGGGTGGGTTAGTGATGGTGTTGGATGTTGTGTGGTGGGTTAGCGGTGGTGTGGGATATGGAGGGGAGCGTTAGAGGTGGTGTGGGAAGTGGAGGGGTCGGTTAGGTGTTGTGTGGGATGTGGAGGTGTGAATTTGTGGACGTGTGGGATGTGGAGGGTGGGTTAGTGATGGTGTGGGATGTGGAGGGGGGGTTAGTAGTGGTGTGGGATGTGAAGGGTGGGTTAGTGATGGTGTGGGAGGTGGAGGGTAGGTTAGTGGTGGTGTGGGATGTGGAGGATGTGTTAGTGATGGTGTGGGATGTGGAGAGGTGGATTAGTGGTGGTGTGGGATGTGGAGGGGTGGGTTAGTGATGGTGTGGGATGTGGAGGGTAGGTTAGTGGTGGTGTGGGATGTGGAGGGTGGGTTAGTGATGGTGTGGGATATGGAGCGGTGGATTAGTGGTGGTGTGGGATGTCGAGGATTGGGTTAGTGATGGTGTTGGATGTGGAGGGTGGGTTAGTGATGGTGTGGGATGTGGAGGGTGGGTTAGTGATGGTGAGGGATCTGGAGGGGTGGGTTAGTGATGGTGTGGGATGTGGAGGGCTGGGTTAGTGGTGGTGGGGGATGTGGAGTGTAGGTTTGTGATGGTGTGGGATGTGGAGGTGTGGGTTAGTGGTGGTGTGGGATGTGGAGGGTGGGTTAGTAATGGTGTGGGATGTGGAGGGGTGGGTTAGTGGTGGTGGGGGATGTTGAGGGTGGGTTGGTGATGGTGTGGGATGTGGAGGGTGGGTTAGTGGTGGTGGGGGGGATGTGGAGGGTGGTTAGTGGTGGTGTGGGATGTGGAGGTTGGGTTAGTAGTGGTGTGGGATGTGGAGGGGTGTGTTAGTGGAGGTGTTGGATGTGGAGGGTGGGTTAGTGATGGTGTGGGATGTGGAGGGGTGGGTTAGTGCTGGTGTGGGATGTGGATGGGTTGGTTAGTGATGGTGTGGGATGTGGAGGGTGGGTTAGTAGTGGTGGGGGATGTGGAGTGTAGGTTAGTGGTGGTGTGGGATGTGGAGGGTGGGTTAGTGATGGTGTGGGATATGGAGCGGTGGATTAGTGGTGGTGTGGGATGTCGAGGATTGGGTTAGTGATGGTGTTGGATGTGGAGGGTGGGTTAGTGATGGTGTGGGATGTGGAGGGTGGGTTAGTGATGGTGAGGGATCTGGAGGGGTGGGTTAGTGATGGTGTGGGATGTGGAGGGCTGGGTTAGTGGTGGTGGGGGATGTGGAGTGTAGGTTTGTGATGGTGTGGGATGTGGAGGTGTGGGTTAGTGGTGGTGTGGGATGTGGAGGGTGGGTTAGTAATGGTCTGGGATGTGGAGGGGTGGGTTAGTGGTGGTGGGGGATGTTGAGGGTGGGTTGGTGATGGTGTGGGATGTGGAGGGTGGGTTAGTGGTGGTGGGGGGGATGTGGAGGGTGGTTAGTGGTGGTGTGGGATGTGGAGGTTGGGTTAGTAGTGGTGTGGGATGTGGAGGGCTGTGTTAGTGGAGGTGTTGGATGTAGAGGGTGGGTTAGTGATGGTGTGGGATGTGGAGGGGTGGGTTAGTGATGGTGTGGGATGTGGAGGGTGGGTCAGTGGTGGTGGGGGATGTGGAGGGTAATTCGTGGTGGTGTGGGATGTGGAGTGATGGGTTAGTGGTGGTGTGGGATGCGGAGGGGTGGGTTAGTGGTGGTGTGGGATGTGGAGTGGTGGGTTACCTTTGGTGTGGGATGTGGAGGGGTGGGTTAGTGGAGGTGTGGGATGTTGAGGGGTGGGTTATTGGAGGTGTGGGATGTGGAGGGTGGGTTAGTGATGGTGTGGGATGTGGAGGGTGGGTTAGTGGTGGTGGGGGGGATGTGGTGAGTGGTTAGTGGTGGTGAAGGATGTGGAGGGTAGGTTAGTAGTGGTGTGGGATGTGGAGGGGTGGGTTAGTGGAGGTTTTGGATGTGGAGGGTGGGTTAGTGATGGTGTGGGATGTGAAGGGTGGGTTAGTGTTGGTGGGGGATGTGGAGGGTGGGTTAGTGGTGGTGTGGGATGTGGAGGGTAATTCGTGGTGGTGTGGGATGTGGAGTGATGGGTTAGTGGTGGTGTGGGATGCGGAGGGGTGGGTTAGTGGTGGTGTGGGATGTGGAGTGGTGGGTTACCTTTGGTGTGGGATGTGGAGGGGTGGGTTAGTGTGGTGTGGGATGTGGAGGGGTGGGTTAGTGTGGTGTGGGATGTGGAGGGGTGGGTTAGTTATGTTGTGGGATATGGAGCGGTGGATTAGTGATGATGTGTGATGTGGAGGGGTGGGTTAGTGGAGGTTTGGGATGTGGAGGGGTGGTTTAGTGATGGTGTGGGATGTGGAGGGTGGTTTAGTGATGGAGTGGGATGTAGAGGGGTGGGTTAGTGATGGTGTGGGATGTGGAGGGGTGGGTTAGTGGTGGTGTGGGATGTGAAAGGGTGGGTTAGTGATGGTGAGGGATGTGGAGGGGTGGGTTAGTGGTGGTGTGGGATGTGGAGGGTGGTTTAGTGGTGATGTGGGATGCCGAGGGGTGGGTTAGTGATGGTGTGGGATGTGGAGGGGTGGACTAGTGGTGGTGTGGGATGTAGAGGTGTGGGTTAATGGTGGTGTGGGATATGGAGCGGTGGGTTAGTGATGGTGTGGGATGTGGAGGGGTGGGTTAGTGGTGGTGTGGGTATGTAGAGGGGTGTGTTAGTGGTGGTGTGGGATATGGAGGGGAGGGTTAGTGGTGGTGTGGGATGTGGAGGGGTGGGTTAGTGGTTGTGTGGGATGTGGAGGGGTGAATTAGTGGAGGTGTGGGATGTGGAGTGTGGGTTAGTGATGGTGTGGGATGTGGAGGGTGGGTTAGTAGTGGTGGGGGATTTGGAGTGTGGGTTAGTGATGGTGTGGGATGTGGAGGGTGGGTTAGTGGATGTGTTGGATGTGGAGGGTGGGTTAGTGATGGGGTGGGATGTGGAGGGGTGGGTTAGTGGTCGTGTGGGATGTGGAGGGGTGGACTAGTGGTGGTGTGGGATGTAGAGGTGTGGGTTAATGGTGGTGTGGGATATGGAGCGGTGGGTTAGTGATGGTGTGGGATGTGGAGGGGTGGGTTAGTGGTGGTGTGGGTATGTAGAGGGGTGTGTTAGTGGTGGTGTGGGATATGGAGGGGAGGGTTAGTGGTGGTGTGGGATGTGGAGGGGTGGGTTAGTGGTTGTGTGGGATGTGGAGGGGTGAATTAGTGGAGGTGTGGGATGTGGAGTGTGGGTTAGTGATGGTGTGGGATGTGGAGGGGTGGGTTAGTAGTGGTGGGGGATTTGGAGTGTGGGTTAGTGATGGTGTGGGATGTGGAGGGGTGGGTTAGTGGTGGTGTGGGATGTGGAGGGTGGGTTAGTGGATGTGTTGGATGTGGAGGGTGGGTTAGTGATGGGGTGGGATGTGGAGGGGTGGGTCAGTGGTCGTGTGGGATGTGGAGGGCTGGGTTAGTGGTAGTGGAGGATGTGGAGGGTGGGTTAGTGATGGTGTGGGATGAGGAGGGTGGGTTAGTGGTGGTGGGGGATGTGGAGAGTGGGTTAGTGATGGTGTGGGATGTGTAGTGGTGGGTTAGTGGTGGTGTGGGATGTGGAGCGGTGGGTTGGTGATGGTTTGGGATGTGGAGGGTTGGTTAGTGGTGGTGGGGGATGTTGAGGGTGGTTAGTGGTGGTGTGGGATGTGGAGGGGTGGGTTCGTGATGGTGTGGGATGTGATGGGGTGGGTTAGTGGAGGTGTGGGATGTTGAGGGGTGGGTTATTGGAGGTGTGGGATGTGGAGGGTGGGTTAGTGATGGTGTGGGATGTGGAGGGTGGGTTAGTGGTGGTGGGGGGGATGTGGTGAGTGGTTAGTGGTGGTGTGGGATGTGGAGGGTGGGTTAGTAGTGGTGTGGGATGTGGAGGGGTGGGTTAGTGGAGGTTTTGGATGTGGAGGGTGGGTTAGTGATGGTGTGGGATGTGAAGGGTGGGTTAGTGTTGGTGGGGGATGTGGAGGGTGGGTTAGTGGTGGTGTGGGATGTGGAGGGGTGGGTTGGTGATGGTGTGGGATGTGGGGGGGAGTGGAAGAGAGTTGGTTAGTGGTGCTGGGGGATGTGGAGGGTGGTTCGTGGTGGTGTGGGATGTGCAGGGGTGGGTTAGTGATGGTGTGGGATGTGGATGGTGGGTTTTTGATGGTGTGGGATGTGGAGGGTGGGCCAGTGATGGTGTGGGATGTGGAGGGTGGGTTAGTGATGGTGTGGGATGTGGAGGGTGGGTTAGTAATGGTTTGGGATGTGGCGGGGTGGGTTAGTGGTGATGTGGGATGTGGAGGGGTGGGTTAGTGATGGTGTGGGATGTGGAGGGGTGGGTTAGTGGTGGTGTGGAATGTGGATGGTGGGTTAGTTGTGGTGTGGGATGTGGAGGTGTGGGTTAGTGGTGGTGTGGGATGTGGAGGGGTGGGTTAGTGGTGGTGTGGGATGTGGGGGGGGTGGGTTAGTGATACTGTGGGAAGTGGAGGGGTGGTTTAGTGATGCTGTGGGATGTGGAGGGTGGGTTAGTGATGATGTGGTATGTGAAGGGTTGGGTTATTGGTGGTGTGGGATGTGGAGGGGTGGGTTAGTGGTGATGTGGGATGTGGAGGGTGGGTTAGTGATGGTGTGGGATGTGGAGGATGGGTTGTTGGTGTGGGATGTGGAGGGGGGTTTAGTAGTGGTGGGGGATGTGGAGGGTGGGTTACAGATGGTGTGGGAAGTGGAGGGGTGGGTTAGTAGTGGTGTGGGATGTGGAGTGGTGGGTTAGTGATTGTGTGGGATGTGGAGGTTGGGTTACTGATGGTGTGGGATGTGGAGGGGAGGGTTAGTGGTGGTGTGGGATGTGGAGGGTGGTTTCGTGGTGGTGTGGGATGTTGAGGGTGGGTTAGTGGTGGTGTGGGATGTGGAGTGGTGGGTTAGTGATTGTGTGGGATGTGGAGGTTGGGTTACTGATGGTGTGGGATGTGGAGGGGTGGTTTAGTGGTGGTGTGGGATGTGGAGGGGTGCGTTAGTGGTGGTGTCTGATGTGGAGGGTGGGTCAGTGGTGGTGTGGGATGTGGATGGTGGTTTACTGATGGTGTGGGATGTGGAGGGGAGGGTTAGCGGTGGTGTGGGATGTGGATGGTGGGTTACTGATGGTGTGGGATGTGGAGGGGTGGGTTAGTGGAGGTGTGGGATGTGGACGGGTGGGTTAGTCGAGGTGTGGGATGTGCAGGGGTGGGTTCGTGATGGTGTGGGATTTGGAGGGGTGGGTTAGTGGAGGTGTGGGATGTGGAGGTGTTGGTTAGTGATGGAGTGGGATGTGGAGGGGAATTTAGTAGTGGTGGGGGATGTGGAGGGTGGGTTATTGATGGTGCGGGATGTGGAGGGGTGGGTTAGTGGTGGTGTGGGATGTGGTGGGTGGGTTAGTTGTGCTATGGGATGTGGAGGGGTGGGTTAGTTGTGGTGTGGGATATGGAGCGGTGGATTAGTGATGGTGTGGGATGTGGTGGGGAGGGTTAGTGATGGTGTGGGATGTGGAGGCGTGGGTTAGTGGAGGTGTGGGATGTGGAGGGGTGGTTAAGTGATGGTGCTGGATGTGGAGGGGTGGGTTAGTGGAGGTGTGGGATGTGTAGGGGTGGGTTAGTGGAGGTGTGGGATGTGGAGCGTGGGTTAGTGATGGTGTGGTATGTGGTGGGGAGGGTTAGTGATGGTGTGGGATGTGGAGGGGTGGGTTAGTGGTGGCGTGGGATGAGGAGGGTGGGTTAGTGATGGTGTTGGATGTGGTGGGTGGGTTAGTGGTGGTGTGGGATGTGGAGGGAGGGTTAGTGGTGGTGTGGGATGTGGAGGGTGGGTCAGTGGTGGTGTGGGATGTGGAGGGGTGGGGCAGTGGTGGTGTGGGATGTGGAGGGGTGGGTTAGTGGGGGTGGGTTAGTGATGGTGTGGGATGGGATGGTGGGTTATTGATGGTGTTGGATGTGGAGGGTGGGTTAGTGATGGTGTGGGATGTGGAGGGGTGGGTTAGTGCTGATGTGGGATGTGTAGGGGTGGGTCTGTGGTGGTGTGGGATGTGGAGTGGTGGGTTAGTGGTGGTGTGGGATGTGGAGGGTAGGTTAGTGATGGTGTGGGATGTGGAGGGGTGGGTTAGTGGTGGTGTGGGATGTGGAGGTGTGGGCTAGTGATGGTGTGGGATGTGGATGGGTGGGTTAGTGGTGGTGTGAGATGTGGAGGGTGGGTTAGTGATGGTGTGGATGTGGAGGGGTGGGTTAGTTCTGATGTGGGATGTGGAGGGGTGGGTCTGTGGTGGTGTGGGATTTGGAGTGGTGGGTTAGTGGTGGTGTGGGATGTGGAGGGTAGGTTTGTGATGGTGTGGGATGTGGAGGGGTGAGTTAGTGGTGGTGTGAGATGTGGAGGGTGGGTTAGTGATGGTGTGGGATGTGGAGGGGTGTGTTAGTGCTGGTGTGGGATGTGGAGGGTGGGTTGTTGGTGTGGGATGTGGAGATGTGGGTTGTTGGTGATGTGGGATGTGGTGGGTGGTTTAGTGATGGTGTGGGATGTGGAGGGGTGGGTTAGTGATGATGTGGGATGTGGAGCGGTGGGTTAGTGATGGTGTGGGATGTGGATGGTGGGTTATTGATGGTGTGGGATGTGGAGGGTGTGTCAGTAATGGTGTGGGATGTGGAGGGTGGGTCAGTGGTGGTGTGGGATTTGGAGGTTGGGTTAGTGATGCTGTGGGATGTGGAGGAGTGGGTTAGTGATGCTGTGGGATTTGGAGGGGTGGGTTAGTGGTGATGTGGGATGTGGAGGGTGGGTTAGTGTTGGTGTGGGATGTGGATGGTGGGTTAGTGGTGATGTGGGATGTGGAGGGGTGGGTTAGTGATGGTGTGGGATGTGGAGGCATGGGTTAGTGATGGTGGGGGATGTGGAGGGGTGGGTTAGTGGTGGTGTGAGATGTGGAGGGTGGGATAGTGATGGTGTGGGATGTGGAGGGGTGGGTTAGTGGTGGTGTGGGATGTGGAAGGGTGGGTTAGTGGTGGTGTGGGACGTGGATTGTGGGTTAGTGGAGGTGTGGGATGTGGAGGGTGGGTCAGTGGTGGTGTGGGATGTGGAGTGGTGGGTCAGTGGTGGTGTGGGATGTGGAGGGGTGGGTTAGTGATGGTGTGGGATGTGGCGGGGTGGGTTAGTGGTGATGTGGGATGTGGAGGGGTGGGTTAGTGATGGTGTGGGATGTGGAGGGGTGGGTTAGTGGAGGTGTGGAATGTGGATGGTGGGTTAGTTGTGGTGTGGGATGTGGAGGTGTGGGTTAGTGGTGGTGTGGGATGTGGAGGGGTGGGTTAGTGGTTGTGTGGGATGTGGAGGGGTGGGTTAGTGGTGGTGTGGGATGTGGGGGGGGTGGGTTAGTGATACTGTGGGAAGTGGAGGGGTGGTTTAGTGATGCTGTGGGATGTGGAGGGTGGGTTAGTGATGATGTGGTATGTGAAGGGTTGGGTTATTGGTGGTGTGGGATGTGGAGGGGTGGGTTAGTGGTGATGTGGGATGTGGAGGGTGGGTTAGTGATGGTGTGGGATGTGGAGGATGGGTTGTTGGTGTGGGATGTGGAGGGGGGTTTAGTAGTGGTGGGGGATGTGGAGGGTGGGTTACAGATGGTGTGGGAAGTGGAGGGGTGGGTTAGTAGTGGTGTGGGATGTGGAGTGGTGGGTTAGTGATTGTGTGGGATGTGGAGGTTGGGTTACTGATGGTGTGGGATGTGGAGGGGAGGGTTAGTGGTGGTGTGGGATGTGGAGGGTGGTTTCGTGGTGGTGTGGGATGTTGAGGGTGGGTTAGTGGTGGTGTGGGATGTGGAGTGGTGGGTTAGTGATTGTGTGGGATGTGGAGGTTGGGTTACTGATGGTGTGGGATGTGGAGGGGAGGTTTAGTGGTGGTGTGGGATGTGGAGGGGTGGGTTAGTGGTGGTGTCTGATGTGGAGGGTGGGTCAGTGGTGGTGTGGGATGTGGATGGTGGTTTACTGATGGTGTGGGATGTGGAGGGGAGGGTTAGCGGTGGTGTGGGATGTGGATGGTGGGTTACTGATGGTGTGGGATGTGGAGGGGTGGGTTAGTGGAGGTGTGGGATGTGGACGGGTGGGTTAGTCGAGGTGTGGGATGTGCAGGGGTGGGTTCGTGATGGTGTGGGATTTGGAGGGGTGGGTTAGTGGAGGTGTGGGATGTGGAGGTGTTGGTTAGTGATGGAGTGGGATGTGGAGGGGAATTTAGTAGTGGTGGGGGATGTGGAGGGTGGGTTATTGATGGTGTGGGATGTGGAGGGGTGGGTTAGTGGTGGTGTGGGATGTGGTGGGTGGGTTAGTGGAGGTGTTGGATGTGGAGTGTGGGTTAGTGATGGTGTGGGATGTGGAGGGTTGGGTTAGTGGTGGTGTGGGAAGTGGAGGGTTGGGTTAGTGATGGTGTGGGATGTGGAGGGGTGGGTTAGTTGTGGTATGGATGTGGAGGGGTGGGTTAGTTGTGGTATGGGATGTGGAGGGGTGGGTTAGTTGTGGTGTGGGATATGGAGCGGTGGATTAGTGATGGTGTGGGATGTGGTGGGGAGGGTTAGTGATGGTGTGGGATGTGGAGGGGTGGGTTAGTGGAGGTGTGGGATGTGGAGGGGTGGTTAAGTGATGGTGCTGGATGTGGAGGGGTGGGTTAGTGGAGGTGTGGGATGTGTAGGGGTGGGTTAGTGGAGGTGTGGGATGTGGAGCGTGGGTTAGTGATGGTGTGGGATGTGGTGGGGAGGGTTAGTGATGGTGTGGGATGTGGAGGGGTGGGTTAGTGGTGGCGTGGGATGAGGAGGGTGGGTTAGTGATGGTGTTGGATGTGGTGGGTGGGTTAGTGGTGGTGTGGGATGTGGAGGGAGGGTTAGTGGTGGTGTGGGATGTGGAGGGTGGGTCAGTGGTGGTGTGGGATGTGGAGGGGTGGGGCAGTGGTGGTGTGGGATGTGGAGGGGTGGGTTAGTGATGGTGTGGGATGGGATGGTGGGTTATTGATGGTGTTGGATGTGGAGGGTGGGTTAGTGATGGTGTGGGATGTGGAGGGGTGGGTTAGTGCTGATGTGGAATGTGGAGGGGTGGGTCTGTGGTGGTGTGGGATGTGGAGTGGTGGGTTAGTGGTGGTGTGGGATGTGGAGGGTAGGTTAGTGATGGTGTGCGATGTGGAGGGGTGGGTTAGTGGTGGTGTGGGATGTGGAGGTGTGGGCTAGTGATGGTGTGGGATGTGGATGGGTGGGTTAGTGGTGGTGTGAGATGTGGAGGGTGGGTTAGTGATGGTGTGGGATGTGGAGGGTTGGGTTAGTGCTGATGTGGGATGTGGAGGGGTGGGTCTGTGGTGGTGTGGGATGTGGAGTGGTGGGTTAGTGGTGGTGTGGGATGTGGAGGGTAGGTTTGTGATGGTGTGGGATGTGGAGGGGTGGGTTAGTGGTGGTGTGAGATGTGGAGGGTGGGTTAGTGATGGTGTGGGATGTGGAGGGGTGTGTTAGTGCTGGTGTGGGATGTGGAGGGTGGGTTGTTGGTGTGGGATGTGGAGATGTGGGTTGGTGGTGATGTGGGATGTGGTGGGTGGTTTAGTGATGGTGTGGGATGTGGAGGGGTGGGTTAGTGATGATGTGGGATGTGGAGCGGTGGGTTAGTGATGGTGTGGGATGTGGATGGTGGGTTATTGATGGTGTGGGATGTGGAGGGTGTGTCAGTAATGGTGTGGGATGTGGAGGGTGGGTCAGTGGTGGTGTGGGATTTGGAGGGTGGGTTAGTGATGCTGTGGGATGTGGAGGAGTGGGTTAGTGATGCTGTGGGATTTGGAGGGGTGGGTTAGTGGTGATGTGGGATGTGGAGGGTGGGTTAGTGTTGGTGTGGGATGTGGATGGTGGGTTAGTGGTGATGTGGGATGTGGAGGGGTGGGTTAGTGATGGTGTGGGATGTGGAGGCATGGGTTAGTGATGGTGGGGGATGTGGAGGGGTGGGTTAGTGGTGGTGTGAGATGTGGAGGGTGGGATAGTGATGGTGTGGGATGTGGAGGGGTGGGTAGTGGTGGTGTGGGATGTGGAAGGGTGGGTTAGTGGTGGTGTGGGACGTGGATTGTGGGTTAGTGGAGGTGTGGGATGTGGAGGGTGGGTCAGTGGTGGTGTGGGATGTGGAGTGGTGGGTCAGTGGTGGTGTGGGATGTGGAGGGGTGGGTTAGTGATGGTGTGGGATGTGGATGGTGGGTTATTGATGGTGTGGGATGTGGAGGGTGGGCCAGTGATGGTGTGGGATGTGGAGGGTGGTTAGTGATGGTGTGGGATGTGGAGGGTAGGTTAGTGGTGGTGTGGGATGTGGAGGGTGGGTTAGTGATGGTGTGGGATGTGGAGGGTTGGGTTAGTGGAGGTGTGGGATGTGGAGGGGTGGGTTAGGGGTGGTGTGGGATGTGAGGGGTGGGTTAGTGGAGGTGTTGGATGTGGAGGGAGGGTTAGTGATGGTGTGTGATGTGGGGGGTGGGTTAGTGGTGGTGTGGAATGTGGAGGGGAGGGTTAGTGATGGTGTGGGATGTGGATGGTGGGTTAGTGGTGGTGGGGGATGTGAAGGGTGGTTAGTGGTGGTGTGGATGTGGAGGGGTGGGTTAATGAGGTGTGGGATGTGGAGGGTGGGTTAGTGGTGGTGTTGGATGCGGAGGGGTGGGTTAGTGGTGTTGTGGGATGTGGAGGGGTGGGTTAGTTGTGGTATTGGATTTGGAGGCGTGGGTTAGTGTGGTGTGTGATGTGGAGGGGTGGGTTAGTTGTGGTGTGGGATATGGAGCGGTGGATTAGTGGTGGTGTGGGGTGTGGAGGGTGGTTCACTTATGGGGTGGGATGTGAAGGGTTGGGTTACTGGAGGTGTGGGATGTGGAGGGTGGGTTAGTGATGGTGTGGGATGTGGAGGGTAGGTTAGTGGTGGTGTGGGATGTGGAGGGTGGGTTAGTGATGGTGTGGGATGTGGAGGGTATGTTAGTGGTGGTGTGGGATGTGGAGGGTGGGTTAGTGATGGTGTGGGAAGTGGAGGGAAGGTTAGTGGTGGTGTGGGATGTGGAGGGGTTTGTTAGTGATGGTGTGGGATGTGGAGGGTGGGTTAGTGATGGTGTGGGATGTGGAGGGTAGGTTAGTGGTGGTGTGGGATGTGGAGGGTGGGTTAGTGATGGTGTGCGATGTTGAGGGGGGGTTAGTAGTTTTGGGGGATGCGGAGGGTAGGTTTGTGATGGTGTGGGATGTGTAGGGGTGTGTTAGTGTTGGTGTGGGATGTGGAGTGTGGGTTAGTGATGGTGTGGGATGTGGAGGGGTGGGTTAGTGATGGTGTGGGAAGTGGAGGGTAGGTTAGTGGTGGTGTGGGATGTGGAGGGGTTTGTTAGTGATGGTGTGGGATGTGGAGGGTGGATTAGTGATGGTGTGAGATGTGGAGGGTAGGTTAGTGGTGGTGTGGGATGTGGAGTGTGGGTTAGTGATGGTGTGGGATGTTGATGGGGGGTTAGTAGTGGTGGGGGATGTGGAGGGTAGGTTAGTGATGGTGTGGGATGTGGAGGGGTGGGTAGTGGTGGTGTGGAATGTGGAGGAGTGGGTTAGTGGTGGTGTGGGATGTTGAGGGGGGGTTAGTGATGGTGTGGGATGTTGAGGGGTTGTTAGTAGTGGTGGGGGATGTGGAGGGTAGGTTAGTGATGGTGTGGATGTGGAGGAGTGGGTTAGTGGAGTTGTGCGATGTGGAGGGGTGGGTTAGTGGTGGTGTGGGATGTGGAGGGTGGGTTAGTGGTGGTGTGGGATGTGGAGGGTGGGTTAGTGGTGGAGTGGAATGTGGAGGATTGGGTTAGTGGAGTTGTGGGATGTGGAGGGTGGGTTAGTGATGGTGTGGGATGTGGAGGTGTGTGTTAGTGGTGGTGTGGAATGTGGAGGGGTGGGTTAGTGATGGTGTGGGATGTGGATGGTGGGTTAGTGGTGGTGGGGGATGTGAAGGGTGGTTAGTGGTGGTGTGGGATGTGGAGGGTGGGTTATTGGAGGTGTGGGATGTGGAGGGTGGGTTAGTGGTGGTGTTGGATGAGGAGGGGTGGGTTAGTGGTGTTGTGGGATGTGGAGGGGTTTGTTAGTGATGGTGTGGGATGGGGAGGGGTGTGTTAGTGATGGTGTGGATGTTGAGGGGTTGTTAGTAGTGGTGGGGGATGTGGAGGGTAGGTTAGTGATGGTGTGGGATGTGGAGGAGTGGGTTAGTGAGTTGTGCGATGTGGAGGGGTGGGTTAGTGGTGGTGTGGGATGTGGAGGGTGGGTTAGTGGTGGTGTGGGATGTGGAGGGTGTGTTAGTGGTGGAGTGGAATGTGGAGGATTGGGTTAGTGGAGTTGTGGGATGTGGAGGTGGGTTAGTGATGGTGTGGGATGTGGAGGTGTGTGTTAGTGGTGGTGTGGAATGTGGAGGGGTGGGTTAGTGATGGTGTGGGATGTGGATGGTGGGTTAGTGGTGGTGGGGGATGTGAAGGGTGGTTAGTGGTGGTGTGGGATGTGGAGGGTGGTTATTGGAGGTGTGGGATGTGGAGGGTTGGTTAGTGGTGGTGTTGGATGAGGAGGGGTGGGTTAGTGGTGTTGTGGGATGTGGAGGGGTTTGTTAGTGATGGTGTGGGATGGGGAGGGGTGTGTTAGTGGTGGTGTGGATGTGGAGGGTAGTTTAGTGGTGGTGTGGGATGTGGAGGGTGGGTAGTGATGGTGTGGGATGGGGAGGGGTGTGTTAGTGGTGGTGTGGGATGTGGAGGGTAGGTTAGTGGTGATGTGGGATGTGGAGGGTGGGTTAGTGATGGTGTGGGATGTGGAGGGTTGGTTAGTGACGGTGTGGGATATGGAGCGGTGCATTACTGGTGGTGTGGGATGTGGAGGGGTGGGTTAGTGATGGTGTGGAATGTGGAGGGTGGGTTAGTGATGGTGTGGCATGTGGAGGGTGGGTTAGTGATGGTGTGGGATATGGAGCGGTGGATTAGTGGTGGTGTGGGATGTGGAGGTTGGGTTAGTGGTGATGTGGGATGTGGAGGGTGGTTAGTGGTGGTGTGGGATGTGGAGGGTGGGTTAGTGGTGATGTGGGATGTGGAGGGTGGGTTAGTGATGGTGTGGGATATGGAGCGGTGGATTAGTGGTGGTGTGGGATGTGGAGAGGTGGGTTAGTGATGGTGTGGGATGTGGAGGGTAGGTTAGTGGTGGTGTGGGATGTGGAGGGTGGGTTAGTGATGGTGTGGGATATGGAGCGGTGGATTAGTGGTGGTGTGGGATGTGGAGGGGTGGGTTAGTGATGGTGTGGGATGTGGAGGGTGGGTTACTGATGGTGTGGGATGTGGAGGGTAGGTTAGTGGTGGGGTGGGATGAGGAGGGTGGGTTAGTGATGGTGTGGGATGTGGATGGGGGGTTAGTAGTTGTCGGGGAGGTGGAGGGTAGTTTAGTGATGGTGTGGGATGTGGAGCGGTGGATTAGTGGTGGTGTGGGATGTGGAGGGGTGGGTTAGTGATGGTGTGGGATGTGGAGGGTAGGTTAGTGGTGGTGTGGGATGTGGAGGGTGGGTTAGTGATGGTGTGGGATATGGAGCGGTGGATTAGTGGTGGTGTGGGATGTGGAGGGGTGGGTTAGTGATGGTGTGGGAAGTGGAGGGTGGGTTAGTGATGGCGTGGGATGTGGAGGGTAGGTTAGTGGTGTTGTGGGATGAGGAGGGTGGGTTAGTGATGGTGTGGGATGTGGAGGGGGGGTTAGTAGTGGTGGGGGATGTGGAGGGGTGTGTTAGTGGTGGTGTGGGATGTGGAGAGTGGGTTAGTGATGGTGTGGGATGTGGAGGGGTGGGTTAGTGGTGGTGGGGGATGTTGAGGGTGGGTTAGTGATGGTGTGCGATGTTGAGGGGGGGTTAGTAGTTTTGGGGGATGCGGAGGGTAGGTTTGTGATGGTGTGGGATGTGTAGGGGTGTGTTAGTGTTGGTGTGGGATGTGGAGTGTGGGTTAGTGATGGTGTGGGATGTGGAGGGGTGGGTTAGTGATGGTGTGGGAAGTGGAGGGTAGGTTAGTGGTGGTGTGGGATGTGGAGGGTTTTGTTAGTGATGGTGTGGGATGTGGAGGGTGGATTAGTGATGGTGTGAGATGTGGAGGGTAGGTTAGTGGTGGTGTGGGATGTGGAGTGTGGGTTAGTGATGGTGTGGGATGTTGATGGGGGGTTAGTAGTGGTGGGGGATGTGGAGGGTAGGTTAGTGATGGTGTGGGATGTGGAGGGGTGGGTTAGTGGTGGTGTGGAATGTGGAGGAGTGGGTTAGTGGTGGTGTGGGATGTTGAGGGGGGGTTAGTGATGGTGTGGGATGTTGAGGGGTTGTTAGTAG
Organism: Hypanus sabinus; assembly: GCF_030144855.1. Taxonomy (NCBI): domain Eukaryota; kingdom Metazoa; phylum Chordata; class Chondrichthyes; order Myliobatiformes; family Dasyatidae; genus Hypanus; species Hypanus sabinus. Next base: position 112,312 of record NW_026779232.1, read on the forward strand.
TGGTGGGGGATGTGGAGGGTAGGTTAGTGATGGTGTGGGATGTGGAGGGGTGTGTTAGTGATGGTGTGGGATGTGGAGAGTGGGTTAGTGATGGTGTGGGATGTGGAGGGGTGGGTTAGTGGTGGTGGGGGATGTTGAGGGTGGGTTAGTGATGGTGTGCGATGTTGAGGGGGGGTTAGTAGTTTTGGGGGATGCGGAGGGTAGGTTTGTGATGGTGTGGGATGTGTAGGGGTGTGTTAGTGTTGGTGTGGGATGTGGAGTGTGGGTTAGTGATGGTGTGGGATGTGGAGGGGTGGGTTAGTGATGGTGTGGGAAGTGGAGGGTAGGTTAGTGGTGGTGTGGGATGTGGAGGGGTTTGTTAGTGATGGTGTGGGATGTGGAGGGTGGATTAGTGATGGTGTGAGATGTGGAGGGTAGGTTAGTGGTGGTGTGGGATGTGGAGTGTGGGTTAGTGATGGTGTGGGATGTTGATGGGGGGTTAGTAGTGGTGGGGGATGTGGAGGGTAGGTTAGTGATGGTGTGGGATGTGGAGGGGTGGGTTAGTGGTGGTGTGGAATGTGGAGGAGTGGGTTAGTGGTGGTGTGGGATGTTGAGGGGGGGTTAGTGATGGTGTGGGATGTTGAGGGGTTGTTAGTAGTGGTGGGGGATGTGGAGGGTAGGTTAGTGATGGTGTGGGATGTGGAGGAGTGGGTTAGTGGAGTTGTGCGATGTGGAGGGGTGGGTTAGTGGTGGTGTGGGATGTGGAGGGTGGGTTAGTGGTGGTGTGGGATGTGGAGGGTGGGTTAGTGGTGGAGTGGAATGTGGAGGATTGGGTTAGTGGAGTTGTGGGATGTGGAGGGTGGGTTAGTGATGGTGTGGGATGTGGAGGTGTGTGTTAGTGGTGGTGTGGAATGTGGAGGGGTGGGTTAGTGATGGTGTGGGATGTGGATGGTGGGTTAGTGGTGGTGGGGGATGTGAAGGGTGGTTAGTGGTGGTGTGGGATGTGGAGGGTGGGTTATTGGAGGTGTGGGATGTGGAGGGTGGGTTAGTGGTGGTGTTGGATGAGGAGGGGTGGGTTAGTGGTGTTGTGGGATGTGGAGGGGTTTGTTAGTGATGGTGTGGGATGGGGAGGGGTGTGTTAGTGGTGGTGTGGGATGTGGAGGGTAGGTTAGTGGTGGTGTGGGATGTGGAGGGTGGGTTAGTGATGGTGTGGGATGGGGAGGGGTGTGTTAGTGGTGGTGTGGGATGTGGAGGGTAGGTTAGTGGTGATGTGGGATGTGGAGGGTGGGTTAGTGATGGTGTGGGATGTGGAGGGTGGGTTAGTGACGGTGTGGGATATGGAGCGGTGCATTACTGGTGGTGTGGGATGTGGAGGGGTGGGTTAGTGATGGTGTGGGATGTGGAGGGTGGGTTAGTGGTGGTGTGAGATGTGGAGGGTGGGTTAGTGATGGTGTGGGATATGGAGCGGTGGATTAGTGGTGGTGTGGGATGTGGAGGGGTGGGTTAGTGATGGTGTGGGAAGTGGAGGGTGGGTTAGTGATGGCGTGGGATGTGGAGGGTAGGTTAGTGGTGTTGTGGGATGAGGAGGGTGGGTTAGTGATGGTGTGGGATATGGAGGGGGGGTTAGTAGTGGTGGGGGATGTGGAGGGTAGGTTAGTGATGGTGTGGGATGTGGAGGGGTGTGTTAGTGGTGGTGTGGGATGTGGAGAGTGGGTTAGTGATGGTGTGGGATGTGGAGGGGTGGGTTAGTGGTGGTGGGGGATGTTGAGGGTGGGTTAGTGATGGTGTGCGATGTTGAGGGGGGGTTAGTAGTTTTGGGGGATGCGGAGGGTAGGTTTGTGATGGTGTGGGATGTGTAGGGGTGTGTTAGTGTTGGTGTGGGATGTGGAGTGTGGGTTAGTGATGGTGTGGGATGTGGAGGGGTGGGTTAGTGATGGTGTGGGAAGTGGAGGGTAGGTTAGTGGTGGTGTGGGATGTGGAGGGGTTTGTTAGTGATGGTGTGGGATGTGGAGGGTGGATTAGTGATGGTGTGAGATGTGGAGGGTAGGTTAGTGGTGGTGTGGGATGTGGAGTGTGGGTTAGTGATGGTGTGGGATGTTGATGGGGGGTTAGTAGTGGTGGGGGATGTGGAGGGTAGGTTAGTGATGGTGTGGGATGTGGAGGGGTGGGTTAGTGGTGGTGTGGAATGTGGAGGAGTGGGTTAGTGGTGGTGTGGGATGTTGAGGGGGGGTTAGTGATGGTGTGGGATGTTGAGGGGTTGTTAGTAGTGGTGGGGGATGTGGTGGGTAGGTTAGTGATGGTGTGGGATGTGGAGGAGTGGGTTAGTGGAGTTGTGCGATGTGGAGGGGTGGGTTAGTGGTGGTGTGGGATGTGGAGGGTGGGTTAGTGGTGGTGTGGGATGTGGAGGGTGGGTTAGTGGTGGAGTGGAATGTGGAGGATTGGGTTAGTGGAGTTGTGGGATGTGGAGGGTGGGTTAGTGATGGTGTGGGATGTGGAGGTGTGTGTTAGTGGTGGTGTGGAATGTGGAGGGGTGGGTTAGTGATGGTGTGGGATGTGGATGGTGGGTTAGTGGTGGTGGGGGATGTGAAGGGTGGTTAGTGGTGGTGTGGGATGTGGAGGGTGGGTTATTGGAGGTGTGGGATGTGGAGGGTGGGTTAGTGGTGGTGTTGGATGAGGAGGGGTGGGTTAGTGGTGTTGTGGGATGTGGAGGGGTTTGTTAGTGATGGTGTGGGATGGGGAGGGGTGTGTTAGTGGTGGTGTGGGATGTGGAGGGTAGGTTAGTGGTGGTGTGGGATGTGGAGGGTGGGTTAGTGATGGTGTGGGATGGGGAGGGGTGTGTTAGTGGTGGTGTGGGATGTGGAGGGTAGGTTAGTGGTGATGTGGGATGTGGAGGGTGGGTTAGTGATGGTGTGGGATGTGGAGGGTGGGTTAGTGATGGTGTGGGATGTTGAGGGGGGGTTAGTAGTGGTGGGGGATGTGGAGGGTAGGTTAGTGATGGTGTGGGATATGGAGGGGTGGGTTAGTGGTGGTGTGGAATGTGGAGGAGCGGGTTAGTGGTGGTGTGGGATGTTGAGGGGGGGTTAGTGATGGTGTGGGATGTTGAGGGGTGGTTAGTAGTGGTGGGGGATGTGGAGGGTAGGTTAGTGATGGTGTGGGATATGGAGGAGTGGGTTAGTGGAGTTGTGGGATGTGGAGGGGTGGGTTAGTGGTGGTGTGGGATGTTGAGGGGGGGTTAGTGATGGTGTGGGATGTGGAGGGGTGGGTTAGTGATGGTGTGGGAAGTGGAGGGTAGGTTAGTGGTGGTGTGGGATGTGGAGGGGTTGGTTAGTGATGGTGTGGGATGTGGAGGGTGGATTAGTGATGGTGTGAGATTTGGAGGGTAGGTTAGTGGTGGTGTGGGATGTGGAGGGTGGGTTAGTGATGGTGTGGGATGTTGAGGGGGGGTTAGTAATGGTGGGGGATGTGGAGGGTAGGTTAGTGATGGTGTGGGATGTGGAGGGGTGGGTTAGTGGTGGTGTGGAATGTGGAGGAGTGGGTTAGTGGTGGTGTGGGATGTTGAGGGGGGGTTAGTGATGGTGTGGGCTGTTGAGGGGGGGTTAGTGGTGGTGTGGGATGAGGAGGGTGGGTTAGTGATGGTGTGGGATGTGGAGGTGGGTTTAGTAGTTGTGGGGGATGTGGAGGGTAGGTTAGTGATGGTGTGGGATATGGAGCTGTGGATTAGTGGTGGTGTGGGTAGTGGAGGGGTGGGTTAGTGGTGGTGTGGGATGTGGACCGGTGGGTTAGTGGTGGTGGGGGATGTTGAGGGTGGGTTTGTGATGGTGAGGGATGTGGAGGGGTGGGTTAGTGGAGGAGTTCGATGTGGAGGGTGTGTTAGTGATGGTGTGGGATGTGGAGGGTAGGTTAGTGGTTGTGTGGGATGTGGAGGGTGGGTTAGTGATGGTGTGGGATGTGGAGCGGTAGATTAGTGATGGTGTAGGATGTGGAGGGTAGGTTAGTGGTGGTGTGGGATGTGGAGGGTGGGTTAGTGATGGTGTGGGATATGGAGCGGTGGATTAGTGGTGGTGTGGGATGTTGAGGGTGGGTTGGTGATGGTGTGGGATGTGGAGGGGGGGTTAGTAGTAGTGGGGGATGTGGAGGGTAGGTTAGTGATGGTGTGGGATGTGGAGGGTAGGTTAGTGGTGGTGTGGGATGTGGAGGGTGGGTTAGTAATGGTGTGGGATGTGGAGGTGGGTTTAGTAGTTGTGGGGGATGTGGAGGGTAGGTTAGTGATGGTGTGGGATATGGAGCTGTGGATTAGTGGTGGTGTGGGTAGTGGAGGGGTGGGTTAGTGGTGGTGTGGGATGTGGAGCGGTGGGTTAGTGGTGGTGGGGGATGTTGAGGGTGGGTTTGTGATGGTGAGGGATGTGGAGGGGTGGGTTAGTGATGGTGAGGGATGTGGAGGGGTGGGTTAGTGGAGGTGTTGGATGTGGAGGGTGTGCTAGTGATGGTGTGGGATGTGGAGGGTAGGTTAGTGGTTGTGTGGGATGTGGAGGGTGGGTTAGTGATGGTGTGGGATGTGGAGCGGTAGATTAGTGATGGTGTGGGATGTGGAGGGGTGGGTTAGTGATGGTGTGGGATGTGGAGGGTAGGTTAGTGGTGGTGTGGGATGTTGAGGGTGGGTTGGTGATGGTGTGGGATGTGGAGGGGGGGTTAGTAGTAGTGGGGGATGTGGAGGGTAGGTTAGTGATGGTGTGGGATGTGGAGGGTAGGTTAGTGGTGGTGTGGGATGTGGAGGGTGGGTTAGTGATGGTGTGGGATGTTGAGGTGGGGTTAGTAGTGGTGGGGGATGCGGAGGGTAGGTTTGTGATGGAGTGGGATGTGGAGGGGTGTGTTAGTGGTGGTGTGGGATGTGGAGTGTGGGTTAGTGATGGTGTGGGATGTGGAGGGGTGGGTTAGTGATGGTGTGGGAAGTGGAAGGTAGGTTAGTGGTGGTGTGGGATGTGGAGGGGTTTGTTAGTGATGGTGTGGGATGTGGAGGGTGGGTTAGTGATGGTGTGGGATGTGGAGGGTAGGTTAGTGGTGGTGTGGGATGTGGAGGGTGGGTTAGTGATGGTGTGGGATGTTGAGGGGGGGTTAGTAGTGGTGGGGGATGTGGAGCGTAGGTTAGTGATGGTGTGGGATGTGGAGGGGTGGGTTAGTGGTGGTGTGTAATGTGGAGGAGTGGGTTAGTGGTGGTGTGGGATGTTAAGGGGGGGTTAGTGATGGTGTGGGATGTTGAGAGGGGGTTAGTAGTGGTGGGGGATGTGGAGGGTAGGTTAGTGATGGTGTGGGATGTGGAGGAGTGGGTTAGTGGAGTTGTGGGATGTGGAGGGTGGGTTAGTGATGGTGTGGGATTTGGAGCGGTGGATTAGTGGTGGTGTGGGATGTGGAGGGGTGGGTTAGTGATGGTGTGGGATGTGGAGGGAGGGTTAGTGATGGTGTGGGATGTGGAGGGTAGGTTAGTGGTGTTGTGGGATGAGGAGGGTGGGTTAGTGATGGTGTGGGATGTGGAGGGGGGTTTAGTAGTGGTTGGGGATGTGGAGGGTAGGTTAGTGATGGTGTGGGATGTGGAGGGGTGTGTTAGTGGTGGTGTGGGATGTGGAGGGTGGGTTAGTGATGGTGTGGGATGTGGAGGGGTGGGTTAGTGGTGGTGGGGGATGTTGAGGGTGGGTTGGTGATGGTGTGGGATGTGGAGGGTGGGTTAGTGGTGGTGGGGGGGATGTGGAGGGTGGTTAGTGGTGGTGTGGGATGTGGAGGTTGGGTTAGTGGTGGTGGGGGATGTGGAGGGTGGGTTAGTGATGGTGTGGGATGTGGAGGATAGGTTAGTGGTGGTGTGGGATGTGGATGGTGGGTTAGTGATGGTGTGGTATGTGGAGGGGTGGGATAGTGGTGGTTTGGGATGTGGGTGGGTTACTGATGGTGTGGGATATGGAGGGGTGGGTTATTGGTGGTGGGGGATGTTGAGGGTGGGTTGGTGATGGTGTGGGATGTGGAGGGTGGGTTAGTGGTGGTGGGGGGGATGTGGAGGGTGGTTAGTGGTGCTGTGGGAGGTGGAGGGTGGGTTAGTGGTGGTGGGGGATGTGGTGGGTGGGTTAGTGATGGGGTGGGATGTGGAGGGGTGGGTTAGTGGTGCTGTGGGATGTGGAGGGTAGGTTAGTGATGGTGTGGGATGTGGAGGGTGGGTTAGTGGTGGTGGGGGATGTGGATGGTGGGTTAGTGATGGTGTGGGATGTGGTGGGGGGGTTAGTAGTTGTGGGGGATGTGGAGGGTAGGTTAGTGATGGTGTGGGATGTGGAGCGGTGGATTAGTGGTGGTGTGGGATGTGGAGGGTTGGGTTAGTTGTGGTATTGGATTTGGAGGCGTGGGTTAGTGTGGTGTGGGATGTGGAGGGGTGGGTTAGTTGTGGTGTGGGATATGGAGCGGTGGATTAGTGGTGGTGTGGGGTGTGGAGGGTGGTTTACTTATGGTGTGGGATGTGAAGGGTTGGGTTAGTGGTGGTGTGGGATGTGGAGGGTGGGTTAGTGATGGTGTGGGATGTTGAGGGGGGGTTAGTAGTGGTGGGGGATGTGGAGGGTAGGTTAGTGATGGTGTGGGATGTGGAGGGGTGGGTTAGTGGTGGTGTGTAATGTGGAGGAGTGGGTTAGTGGTGGTGTGGGATGTTGAGGGGGGGTTAGTGATGGTGTGGGATGTTGAGAGGGGGTTAGTAGTGGTGGGGGATGTGGAGGGTAGGTTAGTGATGGTGTGGGATGTGGAGGAGTGGGTTAGTGGAGTTGTGGGATGTGGAGGGTGGGTTAGTGATGGTGTGGGATTTGGAGCGGTGGAATAGTGGTGGTGTGGGATGTGGAGGGGTGGGTTAGTGATGGTGTGGGATGTGGAGGGAGGGTTAGTGATGGTGTGGGATGTGGAGGGTAGGTTAGTGGTGTTGTGGGATGAGGAGGGGTGTGTTAGTTGTGGTGTGGGATGTGGAGGGTGGGTTAGTGATGGTGTGGGATGTGGAGGGGTGGGTTAGTGGTGGTGGGGGATGTTGAGGGTGGGTTGGTGATGGTGTGGGATGTGGAGGGTGGGTTAGTGGTGGTGGGGGGGATGTGGAGGTTGGTTAGTGGTGGTGTGGGATGTGGAGGTTGGGTTAGTGGTGGTGGGGGATGTGGAGGGTGGGTTAGTGATGGTGTGGGATGTGGAGGATAGGTTAGTGGTGGTGTGGGATGTGGATGGTGGGTTAGTGATGGTGTGGTATGTGGAGGGGTGGGATAGTGGTGGTTTGGGATGTGGGTGGGTTACTGATGGTGTGGGATGTGGAGGGGTGGGTTATTGGTGGTGGGGGATGTTGAGGGTGGGTTGGTGATGGTGTGTGATGTGGAGGGTGGGTTAATGGTGGTGGGGGGGATGTGGAGGGTGGTTAGTGGTGCTGTGGGAGGTGGAGGGTGGGTTAGTGGTGGTGGGGGATGTGGAGGGTGGGTTAGTGATGGGGTGGGATGTGGAGGGGTGGGTTAGTGGTGCTGTGGGATGTTTAGGGTAGGTTAGTGATGGTGTGGGATGTGGAGGGTGGGTTAGTGGTGGTGGGGGATGTGGATGGTGGGTTAGTGATGGTGTGGGATGTGGTGGGGGGGTTAGTAGTTGTGGGGGATGTGGAGGGTAGGTTAGTGATGGTGTGGGATGTGAAGCGGTGGATTAGTGGTGGTGTGGGATGTGGAGGGTTGGGTTAGTTGTGGTATTGGATTTGGAGGCGTGGGTTAGTGTGGTGTGTGATGTGGAGGGGTGGGTTAGTTGTGGTGTGGGATATGGAGCGGTGGATTAGTGGTGGTGTGGGGTGTGGAGCGTGGTTTACTTATGGTGTGGGATGTTTAGGGTAGGTTAGTGATGGTGTGGGATGTGGAGGGTGGGTTAGTGGTGGTGGGGGATGTGGATGGTGGGTTAGTGATGGTGTGGGATGTGGTGGGGGGGTTAGTAGTTGTGGGGGATGTGGAGGGTAGGTTAGTGATGGTGTGGGATGTGGAGGGTGGGTTAGTGATGGTGTGGGATGTGGAGGGTAGGTTAGTGGTGGTGTGGGATGTGGAGGGTGGGTTAGTGATGGTGTGGGATGTGGAGGGTAGGTTAGTGGTGGTGTGGGATGTGGAGGGTGGGTTAGTGATGGTGTGGGAAGTGGAGGGAAGGTTAGTGGTGGTGTGGGATGTGGAGGGGTTTGTTAGTGATGGTGTGGGATGTGGAGGGTGGGTTAGTGATGGTGTGGGATGTGGAGGGTAGGTTAGTGGTGGTGTGGGATGTGGAGGGTGGGTTAGTGATGGTGTGCGATGTTGAGGGGGGGTTAGTAGTTTTGGGGGATGCGGAGGGTAGGTTTGTGATGGTGTGGGATGTGGAGGGGTGTGTTAGTGTTGGTGTGGGATGTGGAGTGTGGGTTAGTGATGGTGTGGGATGTGGAGGGGTGGGTTAGTGATGGTGTGGGAAGTGGAGGGTAGGTTAGTGGTGGTGTGGGATGTGGAGGGGTTTGTTAGTGATGGTGTGGGATGTGGAGGGTGGATTAGTGATGGTGTGAGATGTGGAGGGTAGGTTAGTGGTGGTGTGGGATGTGGAGGGTGGGTTAGTGATGGTGTGGGATGTTGAGGGGGGGTTAGTAGTGGTGGGGGATGTGGAGGGTAGGTTAGTGATGGTGTGGGATATGGAGGGGTGGGTTAGTGGTGGTGTGGAATGTGGAGGAGCGGGTTAGTGGTGGTGTGGGATGTTGAGGGGGGGTTAGTGATGGTGTGGGATGTTGAGGGGTTGTTAGTAGTGGTGGGCGATGTGGAGGGTAGGTTAGTGATGGTGTGGGATATGGAGGGTAGGTTAGTGGTGTTGTGGGATGAGGAGGGGTGTGTTAGTGGTGGTGTGGGATGTGGAGGGTGGGTTAGTGATGGTGTGGGATGTGGAGGGGTGGGTTAGTGGTGGTGGGGGATGTTGAGGGTGGGTTGGTGATGGTGTGGGATGTGGAGGGTGGGTTAGTGGTGGTGGGGGGGATGTGGAGGTTGGTTAGTGGTGGTGTGGGATGTGGAGGTTGGGTTAGTGGTGGTGGGGGATGTGGAGGGTGGGTTAGTGATGGTGTGGGATGTGGAGGATAGGTTAGTGGTGGTGTGGGATGTGGATGGTGGGTTAGTGATGGTGTGGTATGTGGAGGGGTGGGATAGTGGTGGTTTGGGATGTGGGTGGGTTACTGATGGTGTGGGATGTGGAGGGGTGGGTTATTGGTGGTGGGGGATGTTGAGGGTGGGTTGGTGATGGTGTGTGATGTGGAGGGTGGGTTAATGGTGGTGGGGGGGATGTGGAGGGTGGTTAGTGGTGCTGTGGGAGGTGGAGGGTGGGTTAGTGGTGGTGGGGGATGTGGAGGGTGGGTTAGTGATGGGGTGGGATGTGGAGGGGTGGGTTAGTGGTGCTGTGGGATGTTTAGGGTAGGTTAGTGATGGTGTGGGATGTGGAGGGTGGGTTAGTGGTGGTGGGGGATGTGGATGGTGGGTTAGTGATGGTGTGGGATGTGGTGGGGGGGTTAGTAGTTGTGGGGGATGTGGAGGGTAGGTTAGTGATGGTGTGGGATGTGAAGCGGTGGATTAGTGGTGGTGTGGGATGTGGAGGGTTGGGTTAGTTGTGGTATTGGATTTGGAGGCGTGGGTTAGTGTGGTGTGTGATGTCGAGGGGTGGGTTAGTTGTGGTGTGGGATATGGAGCGGTGGATTAGTGGTGGTGTGGGGTGTGGAGCGTGGTTTACTTATGGTGTGGGATGTGAAGGGTTGGGTTAGTGGAGGTGTGGGATGTGGAGGGTGGGTTAGTGATGGTGTGGGATGTGGAGGGTAGGTTAGTGGTGGTGTGGGATGTGGAGGGTGGGTTAGTGATGGTGTGGGATGTGGAGGGTAGGTTAGTGGTGGTGTGGGATGTGGAGGGTGGGTTAGTGATGGTGTGGGAAGTGGAGGGAAGGTTAGTGGTGGTGTGGGATGTGGAGGGGTTTGTTAGTGATGGTGTGGGATGTGGAGGGTGGGTTAGTGATGGTGTGGGATGTGGAGGGTAGGTTAGTGGTGGTGTGGGATGTGGAGGGTGGGTTAGTGATGGTGTGCGATGTTGAGGGGGGGTTAGTAGTTTTGGGGGATGCGGAGGGTAGGTTTGTGATGGTGTGGGATGTGGAGGGGTGTGTTAGTGTTGGTGTGGGATGTGGAGTGTGGGTTAGTGATGGTGTGCGATGTGGAGGGGTGGGTTAGTGATGGTGTGGGAAGTGGAGGGTAGGTTAGTGGTGGTGTGGGATGTGGAGGGGATTGTTAGTGATGGTGTGGGATGTGGAGGGTGGATTAGTGATGGTGTGAGATGTGGAGGGTAGGTTAGTGGTGGTGTGGGATGTGGAGGGTGGGTTAGTGATGGTGTGGGATGTTGAGGGGGGGTTAGTAGTGGTGGGGGATGTGGAGGGTAGGTTAGTGATGGTGTGGGATATGGAGGGGTGGGTTAGTGGTGGTGTGGAATGTGGAGGAGCGGGTTAGTGGTGGTGTGGGATGTTGAGGGGGGGTTAGTGATGGTGTGGGATGTTGAGGGGTTGTTAGTAGTGGTGGGCGATGTGGAGGGTAGGTTAGTGATGGTGTGGGATATGGAGGAGTGGGTTAGTGGAGTTGTGGGATGTGGAGGGGTGGGTTAGTGGTGGTGTGGGATGTTGAGGGGGGGTTAGTGATGGTGTGGGATGTGGAGGGGTGGGTTAGTGATGGTGTGGGATGTTGAGGGGGGGTTAGTAGTGGTGGGGGATGTGGAGGGTAGGTTAGTGATGGTGTGGGATGTGGAGGGGTGGGTTAGTGGTGGTGTGGAATGTGGAGGAGTGGGTTAGTGGTGGTGTGGGATGTTGAGGGGGGGTTAGTGATGGTGTGGGCTGTTGAGGGGGGGTTAGTGGTGGTGTGGGATGAGGAGGGTGGGTTAGTGATGGTGTGGGATGTGGAGGTGGGTTTAGTAGTTGTGGGGGATGTGGAGGGTAGGTTAGTGATGGTGTGGGATATGGAGCTGTGGATTAGTGGTGGTGTGGGTAGTGGAGGGGTGGGTTAGTGGTGGTGTGGGATGTGGAGCGGTGGGTTAGTGGTGGTGGGGGATGTTGAGGGTGGGTTTGTGATGGTGAGGGATGTGGAGGGGTGGGTTAGTGGAGGTGTTCGATGTGGAGGGTGTGTTAGTGATGGTGTGGGATGTGGAGGGTAGGTTAGTGGTTGTGTGGGATGTGGAGGGTGGGTTAGTGATGGTGTGGGATGTGGAGCGGTAGATTAGTGATGGTGTGGGATTTGGAGGGTAGGTTAGTGATGGTGTGGGATGTGGAGGGTGGGTTAGTGATGGTGTGGGATGTTGAGGTGGGGTTAGTAGTGGTGGGGGATGCGGAGGGTAGGTTTGTGATGGAGTGGGATGTGGAGGGGTGTGTTAGTGGTGGTGTGGGATGTGGAGTGTGGGTTAGTGATGGTGTGGGATGTGGAGGGGTGGGTTAGTGATGGTGTGGGAAGTGGAAGGTAGGTTAGTGGTGGTGTGGGATGTGGAGGGTGGGTTAGTGATGGTGTGGGATGTGGAGGGGTTTGTTAGTGATGGTGTGGGATGTGGAGGGTGGGTTAGTGATGGTGTGGGATGTGGAGGGTAGGTTAGTGGTGGTGTGGGATGTGGAGGGTGGGTTAGTGATGGTGTGGGATGTTGAGGGGGGGTTTGTAGTGGTGGGGGATGTGGTGGGTAGGTTAGTGATGGTGTGGGATGATGAGGGGTGGGTTAGTGGTGGTGTGTAATGTGGAGGAGTGGGTTAGTGGTGGTGTGGGATGTTGAGGGGGGGTTAGTGATGGTGTGGGATGTTGAGAGGGGGTTAGTAGTGGTGGGGGATGTGGAGGGTAGGTTAGTGATGGTGTGGGATGTGGAGGAGTGGGTTAGTGGAGTTGTGGGATGTGGAGGGTGGGTTAGTGATGGTGTGGGATTTGGAGCGGTGGATTAGTGGTGGTGTGGGATGTGGAGGGGTGGGTTAGTGATGGTGTGGGATGTGGAGGGAGGGTTAGTGATGGTGTGGGATGTGGAGGGTAGGTTAGTGGTGTTGTCGGATGAGGAGGGTGGGTTAGTGATGGTGTGGGATGTGGAGGGGGGTTTAGTAGTGGTTGGGGATGTGGAGGGTAGGTTAGTGATGGTGTGGGATGTGGAGGGGTGTGTTAGTGGTGGTGTGGGATGTGGAGGGTGGGTTAGTGATGGTGTGGGATGTGGAGGGGTGGGTTAGTGGTGGTGGGGGATGTTGAGGGTGGGTTGGTGATGGTGTGGGATGTGGAGGGTGGGTTAGTGGTGGTGTGGGGATGTGGAGGGTGGTTAGTGGTGGTGTGGGATGTGGAGGTTGGGTTTGTGGTGGTGGGGGATGTGGAGGGTGGGTTAGTGATGGTGTGGGATGTGGAGGATAGGTTAGTGGTGGTGTGGGATGTGGATGGTGGGTTAGTGATGGTGTGGTATGTGGAGGGGTGGGATAGTGGTGGTTTGGGATGTGGGTGGGTTACTGATGGTGTGGGATGTGGAGGGGTGGGTTATTGGTGGTGGGGGATGTTGAGGGTGGGTTGGTGATGGTGTGGGATGTGGAGGGTGGGTTAGTGGTGGTGGGGGGATGTGGAGGGTGGTTAGTGGTGCTGTGGGAGGTGGAGGGTGGGTTAGTGGTGGTGGGGGATGTGGAGGGTGGGTTAGTGATGGGGTGGGATGTGGAGGGGTGGGTTAGTGATGGTGTGGGATGTGGTGGGGGGGTTAGTAGTTGTGGGGGATGTGGAGGGTAGGTTAGTGATGGTGTGGGATGTGGAGCGGTGGATTAGTGGTGGTGTGGGATGTGGAGGGTTGGGTTAGTTGTGGTATTGGATATGGAGCGGTGGATTAGTGGTGGTGTGGGGTGTGGAGGGTGGTTTACCTATGGTGTGGGATGTGAAGGGTTGGGTTAGTGGAGGTGTGGGATGTGGAGGGTGGGTTAGTGATGGTGTGGGATGTGGAGGGTAGGTTAGTGGTGGTGTGGGATGTGGAGGGTGGGTTAGTGATGGTGTGGGATGTGGAGGGTAGGTTAGTGGTGGTGTGGGATGTGGAGGGTGGGTTAGTGATGGTGTGGGAAGTGGAGGGAAGGTTAGTGGTGGTGTGGGATATGGAGGGGTTTGTTAGTGATGGTGTGGGATGTGGAGGGTGGGTTAGTGATGGTGTGGGATGTGGAGGGTAGGTTAGTGGTGGTGTGGGATGTGGAGGGTGGGTTAGTGATGGTGTGCGATGTTGAGGGGGGGTTAGTAGTTTTGTGGGATGCGGAGGGTAGGTTTGTGATGGTGTGGGATGTGGAGGGGTGTGTTAGTGTTTGTGTGGGATGTGGAGTGTGGGTTAGTGATGGTGTGGGATGTGGAGGGGTGGGTTAGTGATGGTGTGGGAAGTGGAGGGTAGGTTAGTGGTGGTGTGGGATGTGGAGGGGTTTGTTAGTGATGGTGTGGGATGTGGAGGGTGGATTAGTGATGGTGTGAGATGTTGAGGGGGGGTTAGTAGTGGTGGGGGATGTGGAGGGTAGGTTAGTGATGGTGTGGGATATGGAGGGGTGGGTTAGTGGTGGTGTGGAATGTGGAGGAGCGGGTTAGTGGTGGTGTGGGATGTTGAGGGGGGGTTAGTGATGGTGTGGGATGTGGAGGGTGGGTTAGTGGTGGTGGGGGGATGTGGAGGGTGGTTAGTGGTGGTGTGGGATGTGGAGGTTGGGTTTGTGGTGGTGGGGGATGTGGAGGGTGGGTTAGTGATGGTGTGGGATGTGGAGGATAGGTTAGTGGTGGTGTGGGATGTGGATGGTGGGTTAGTGATGGTGTGGTATGTGGAGGGGTGGGATAGTGGTGGTTTGGGATGTTGGTGGGTTACTGATGGTGTGGGATGTGGAGGGGTGGGTTATTGGTGGTGGGGGATGTTGAGGGTGGGTTGGTGATGGTGTGGGATGTGGAGGGTGGGTTAGTGGTGGTGGGGGGATGTGGAGGGTGGTTAGTGGTGCTGTGGGAGGTGGAGGGTGGGTTAGTGGTGGTGGGGGATGTGGAGGGTGGGTTAGTGATGGGGTGGGATGTGGAGGGGTGGGTTAGTGATGGTGTGGGATGTGGTGGGGGGGTTAGTAGTTGTGGGGGATGTGGAGGGTAGGTTAGTGATGGTGTGGGATGTGGAGCGGTGGATTAGTGGTGGTGTGGGATGTGGAGGGTTGGGTTAGTTGTGGTATTGGATATGGAGCGGTGGATTAGTGGTGGTTTGGGATGTGGGTGGGTTACTGATGGTGTGGGATGTGGAGGGGTGGGTTATTGGTGGTGGGGGATGTTGAGGGTGGGTTGGTGATGGTGTGGGATGTGGAGGGTGGGTTAGTGGTGGTGGGGGGAGGTGGAGGGTGGGTTAGTGGTGGTGGGGGATGTGGAGGGTGGGTTAGTGATGGGGTGGGATGTGGAGGGGTGGGTTAGTGGTGCTGTGGGATGTGGAGGGTAGGTTAGTGATGGTGTGGGATGTGGAGGGTGGGTTAGTGGTGGTGGGGGATGTGGATGGTGGGTTAGTGATGGTGTGGGATGTGGTGGGGGGGTTAGTAGTTGTGGGGGATGTGGAGGGTAGGTTAGTGATGGTGTGGGATGTGGAGCGGTGGATTAGTGGTGGTGTGGGATGTGGAGGGTTGGGTTAGTTGTGGTATTGGATATGGAGCGGTGGATTAGTGGTGGTGTGGGGTGTGGAGGGTGGTTTACCTATGGTGTGGGATGTGAAGGGTTGGGTTAGTGGAGGTGTGGGATGTGGAGGGTGGGTTAGTGATGGTGTGGGATGTGGAGGGTAGGTTAGTGGTGGTGTGGGATGTGGAGGGTGGGTTAGTGATGGTGTGGGATGTGGAGGGTAGGTTAGTGGTGGTGTGGGATGTGGAGGGTGGGTTAGTGATGGTGTGGGAAGTGGAGGGAAGGTTAGTGGTGGTGTGGGATGTGGAGGGGTTTGTTAGTGATGGTGTGGGATGTGGAGGGTGGGTTAGTGATGGTGTGGGATGTGGAGGGTAGGTTAGTGGTGGTGTGGGATGTGGAGGGTGGGTTAGTGATGGTGTGCGATGTTGAGGGGGGGTTAGTAGTTTTGGGGGATGCGGAGGGTAGGTTTGTGATGGTGTGGGATGTGGAGGGGTGTGTTAGTGTTGGTGTGGGATGTGGAGTGTGGGTTAGTGATGGTGTGGGATGTGGAGGGGTGGGTTAGTGATGGTGTGGGAAGTGGAGGGTAGGTTAGTGGTGGTGTGGGATGTGGAGGGGTTTGTTAGTGATGGTGTGGGATGTGGAGGGTGGATTAGTGATGTTGTGAGATGTGGAGGGTAGGTTAGTGGTGGTGTGGGATGTGGAGGGTGGGTTAGTGATGGTGTGGGATGTTGAGGGGGGGTTAGTAGTGGTGGGGGATGTGGAGGGTAGGTTAGTGATGGTGTGGGATATGGAGGGGTGGGTTAGTGGTGGTGTGGAATGTGGAGGAGCGGGTTAGTGGTGGTGTGGGATGTTGAGGGGGGGTTAGTGATGGTGTGGGATGTTGAGGGGTTGTTAGTAGTGGTGGGGGATGTGGAGGGTAGGTTAGTGATGGTGTGGGATATGGAGGAGTGGGTTAGTGGAGTTGTGGGATGTGGAGGTGTGGGTTAGTGGTGTTGTGGGATGTTGAGGGGGGGTTAGTGATGGTGTGGGATGTGGAGGGGTGGGTTAGTGATGGTGTGGGAAGTGGAGGGTAGGTTAGTGGTGCTGTGGGATGTGGAGGCTAGGTTAGTGATGGTGTGGGATGTGGAGGGTGGGTTAGTGGTGGTGGGGGATGTGGATGGTGGGTTAGTGATGGTGTGGGATGTGGTGGGGGGGGTAGTAGTTGTGGGGGATGTGGAGGGTAGGTTAGTGATGGTGTGGGATGTGGAGCGGTGGATTAGTGGTGGTGTGGGATGTGGAGGGTTGGGTTAGTTGTGGTATTGGATTTGGAGGCCTGGGTTAGTGTGGTGTGTGATGTGGAGGGGTGGGTTAGTTGTGGTGTGGGATATGGAGCGGTGGATTAGTGGTGGTGTGGGGTGTGGAGGGTGGTTTACTTATGGTGTGGGATGTGAAGGGTTGGGTTAGTGGAGGTGTGGGATGTGGAGGGTGGGTTAGTGATGGTGTGGGATGTGGAGGGTAGGATAGTGGTGGTGTGGGATGTGGAGGGTGGGTTAGTGATGGTGTGGGATGTGGAGGGTAGGTTAGTGGTGGTGTGGGATGTGGAGGGTGGGTTAGTGATGGTGTGGGAAGTGGAGGGAAGGTTAGTGCTGGTGTGGGATGTGGAGGGGTTTGTTAGTGATGGTGTGGGATGTTGAGGGTGGGTTAGTGATGGTGTGGGATGTGGAGGGTAGGTTAGTGGTGGTGTGGGATGTGGAGGGTGGGTTAGTGATGGTGTGCGATGTTGAGGGGGGGTTAGTAGTTTTGGGGGATTCGGAGGGTAGGTTTGTGATGGTGTGGGATGTGGAGGGGTGTGTTAGTGTTGGTGTGGGATGTGGAGTGTGGGTTAGTGATGGTGTGGGATGTGGAGGGGTGGGTTAGTGATGGTGTGGGAAGTGGAGGGTAGGTTAGTGGTGGTGTGGGAAGTGGAGGGAAGGTTAGTGGTGGTGTGGGATGTGGAGGGGTTTGTTAGTGATGGTGTGGGATGTGGAGGGTGGGTTAGTGATGGTGTGGGATGTGGAGGGTAGGTTAGTGGTGGTGTGGGATGTGGAGGGTGGGTTAGTGATGGTGTGCGATGTTGAGGGGGTGTTAGTAGTTTTGGGGGATGCGGAGGGTAGGTTTGTGATGGTGTGGGATGTGGAGGGGTGTGTTAGTTGTGGTATTGGATTTGGAGGCGTGGGTTAGTGTGGTGTGTGATGTGGAGGGGTGGGTTAGTTGTGGTGTGGGATATGGAGCGGTGGATTAGTGGTGGTGTGGGGTGTGGAGGGTGGTTTACTTATGGTGTGGGATGTGAAGGGTTGGGTTAGTGGAGGTGTGGGATGTGGAGGGTGGGTTAGTGATGGTGTGGGATGTGGAGGGGTGTGTTAGTGGTGGTGTGGGATGTGGAGTGTGGGTTAGTGATGGTGTGGGATGTGGAGGGGTGGGTTAGTGATGGTGTGGGAAGTGGAGGGTAGGTTAGTGGTGGTGTGGGATGTGGAGGGGTTTGTTAGTGATGGTGTGGGATGTGGAGGGTGGATTAGTGATGGTGTGAGATGTGGAGGGTAGGTTAGTGGTGGTGTGGGATGTGGAGGGTGGGTTAGTGATGGTGTGGGATGTTGAGGGGGGGTTAGTAGTGGTGGGGGATGTGGAGGGTAGGTTAGTGATGGTGTGGGATGTGGAGGGGTGGGTTAGTGGTGGTGTGGAATGTGGAGGAGTGGGTTAGTGGTGGTGTGGGATGTTGAGGGGGGGTTAGTGATGGTGTGGGATGTTGAGGGGATGTTAGTAGTGGTGGGGGATGTGGAGGGTAGGTTAGTGATGGTGTGGGATATGGAGGAGTGGGTTAGTGGAGTTGTGGGATGTGGAGGGGTGGGTTAGTGGTGGTGTGGGATGTGGAGGGTGGGTTAGTGGTGGTGTGGGATGTGAAGGGTGGGTTTGTGTTGGAGTGGAATGTGGAGGAGTGGGTTAGTGGAGTTGTGGGGATGTGGAGGATGGGTTAGTGATGGTGTGGGATGTGGAGGGTGTGTTAGTGGTGGTGTGGAATGTGGAGGGGTGGGTTAGTGATGGTGTGGGATGTGGATGGTGGGTTCAGTGGTGGTGGGGGATGTGAAGGGTGGTTAGTGATGGTGTGGGATGTTGAGGGGTTGTTAGTAGTGGTGGGGGATGTGGAGGGTAGGTTAGTGATGGTGTGGGATGTGGAGGGTGGG
Source organism: Hypanus sabinus (assembly GCF_030144855.1). Taxonomy (NCBI): domain Eukaryota; kingdom Metazoa; phylum Chordata; class Chondrichthyes; order Myliobatiformes; family Dasyatidae; genus Hypanus; species Hypanus sabinus. The sequence goes on from NW_026779232.1 coordinate 130,120, forward strand.
TTAGTGGTGGTGGGGGGATGTGGAGGGTGGTTAGTGGTGCTGTGGGAGGTGGAGGGTGGGTTAGTGGTGGTGGGGGATGTGGAGGGTGGGTAGTGATGGGGTGGGATGTGGAGGGAAGGTTAGTTGTGGTGTGGGATGTGGAGGGGTTTGTTAGTGATGGTGTGGGATGTGGAGGGTGGGATAGTGATGGTGTGGGATGTGGAGGGTTGGTTAGTGATGGTGTGCGATGTTGAGGGGGGGTTAGTAGTTTTGGGGGATGTGGAGGGGTTTGTTAGTGATGGTGTGGGATGTGGAGGGTGGGTTAGTGATGGTGTGGGATGTGGAGGGTAGGTTAGTGGTGGTGTGGGATGTGGAGGGTTGGTTAGTGATGGTGTGCGATGTTGAGGTGGGGTTAGTAGTTTTGGGGGATGCGGAGGGTAGGTTTGGGATGGTGTGGGATGTGGAGGGGTGTGTTTGTGTTGGTGTGGGATGTGGAGTGTGGGTTAGTGATGGTGTGGGATGTGGAGGGGTGGGTTAGTGATGGTGTGGGAAGTGGAGGGTAGGTTAGTGGTGGTGTGGGATGTGGAGGGGTTTGTCAGTGATGTTGTGGGATGTGGAGGGTGGATTAGTGATGGTGTGAGATGTGGAGGGTAGGTTAGTGGTGGTGTGGGATGTGGAGGGTGGGTTAGTGATGGTGTGGGATGTTGAGGGGGGGTTAGTAGTGGTGGGGGATGTGGAGGGTAGGTTAGTGATGGTGTGGGATGTGGAGGGGTGGGTTAGTGGTGGTGTGGAATGTGGAGGAGTGGGTTAGTGGTGGTGTGGGATGTTGAGGGGGGGTTAGTGATGGTGTGGGATGTTGAGGGATTGTTAGTAGTGGTGGGGGATGTGGAGGGTAGGTTAGTGATGGTGTGGGATATGGAGGAGTGGGTTAGTGGAGTTGTGGGATGTGGAGGGGTGGGTTAGTGGTGGTGTGGGATGTGGAGGGTGGGTTAGTGGTGGTGTGGGATGTGGAGGTGGGTTTGTGGTGGAGTGGAATGTGGAGGAGTGGGTTAGTGGAGTTGTGGGATGTGGAGGATGGGTTAGTGATGGTGTGGGATGTGGAGGGGAGTGTTAGTGGTGGTGTGGAATGTGGAGGGGTGGGTTAGTGATGGTTTGGAATGTTGATGGTGGGTTAGTGGTGGTGGGGGATGTGAAGGGTGGTTAGTGATGGTGTGGGATGTTGAGGGGTTGTTAGTAGTGGTGGGGGATGTGGAGGGTAGGTTAGTGATGGTGTGGGATGTGGAGGGTGGGTTAGTGGTGGTGGGGGGATGTGGAGGGTGGTTAGTGGTGCTGTGGGAGGTGGAGGTGGGTTAGTGGTGGTGGGGGATGTGGAGGGTGGGTTAGTGATGGGGTGGGATGTGGAGGGGTGGGTTAGTGGTGCTGTGGGATGTGGAGGGTAGGTTAGTGATGGTGTGGGATGTGGAGGGTGGGTTAGTGGTGGTGGGGGATGTGGATGGTGGGTTAGTGATGGTGTGGGATGTGGTGGGGGGGTTAGTAGTTGTGGGGGATGTGGAGGGTAGGTTAGTGATGGTGTGGGATGTGGAGCGGTGGATTAGTGGTGGTGTGGGATGTGGAGGGTTGGGTTAGTTGTGGTATTGGATTTGGAGGCGTGGGTTAGTGTGGTGTGTGATGTGGAGGGGTGGGTTAGTTGTGGTGTGGGATATGGAGCGGTGGATTAGTGGTGGTGTGGGGTGTGGAGGGTGGTTTACTTATGGTGTGGGATGTGAAGGGTTGGGTTAGTGGAGGTGTGGGATGTGGAGGGTGGGTTAGTGATGGTGTGGATGTGGAGGGTAGGTTAGTGGTGGTGTGGGATGTGGAGGGTGGGTTAGTGATGGTGTGGGATGTGGAGGGTAGGTTAGTGGTGGTGTGGGATGTGGAGGGTGGGTTAGTGATGGTGTGGGAAGTGGAGGGAAGGTTAGTGGTGGTGTGGGATGTGGAGGGGTTTGTTAGTGATGGTGTGGGATGTGGAGGGTGGGTTAGTGATGGTGTGGGATGTGCAGGGTAGGTTAGTGGTGGTGTGGGATGTGGAGGGTGGGTTAGTAATGGTGTGCGATGTTGAGGGGGGGTTAGTAGTTTTGGGGGATGCGGAGGGTAGGTTTGTGATGGTGTGGGATGTGGAGGGGTGTGTTAGTGTTGGTGTGGGATGTGGAGTGTGGGTTAGTGATGGTGTGGGATGTGGAGGGGTGGGTTAGTGATGGTGTGGGAAGTGGAGGGTAGGTTAGTGGTGGTGTGGGATGTGGAGGGGTTTGTTAGTGATGGTGTGGGATGTGGAGGGTGGATTAGTGATGGTGTGAGATGTGGAGGGTAGGTTAGTGGTGGTGTGGGATGTGGAGGGTGGGTTAGTGATGGTGTGGGATGTTGAGGGGTTGTTAGTAGTGGTGGGGGATGTGGAGGGTAGGTTAGTGGTGGTGTGGAATGTGGAGGAGCGGGTTAGTGGTGGTGTGGGATGTTGAGGGGGGGTTAGTGATGGTGTGGGATGTTGAGGGGTTGTTAGTAGTGGTGGGGGATGTGGAGGGTAGGTTAGTGATGGTGTGGGATATGGAGGAGTGGGTTAGTGGAGTTGTGGGATGTGGAGGGGTGGGTTAGTGGTGGTGTGGGATGTTGAGGGGGGGTTAGTGATGGTGTGGGATGTGGAGGGGTGGGTTAGTGATGGTGTGGGAAGTGGAGGGTAGGTTAGTGGTGGTGTGGGATGTGGAGGGGTTTGTTAGTGATGGTGTGGGATGTGGAGGGTGGATTAGTGATGGTGTGAGATGTG